>NW_007241793.1:3980-6833 GCF_000164805.1 Carlito syrichta | reverse complement strand
AAGGAATGGAGTGTAATGGAGTGGAAAAAGTTGAGTGGAATAAAATGGAGTGGAATGGAATGCAATGGACTGGAGAGGAGTTGAATGGAATGGAATAGAGTAGATTGGAAGAGAGTGGAGAGGATGCGAATGGAGAGGAAAGGAATGGTTAGGAATGGAGAGCAATGGAATGGAATGAAATAATATGGAATGGAGAGGAATTGAATGGAATGTTATAGAGTGGAAGGAATGGAGTGGAGAAGAGTGGCTTGGAATGGACAAGAATGTAATGGAATGGAATATAGAGGAATGGAATGGAGAGGAATGGGATGGAATGGAAAGTAATTTAGAGGGATGGAGAGGAATGGAATGGAGAGGAATGGAATGGAATGGATTGGTGTGTAATAGAGAGGAATGGTTTTAAATGGAGTGGAATGGAGTGGAATGAAATGAAAGGAAAGGAATGGTTGGAATGGTGTGAGATATAATGGGATACAAGAGAGAAGAAAGGAATGGAAAGGAATGGAATGGAATGTAGAGGAATTGAATGGGGAGGAGTGGAGAGGAATGAAATGGAGAGAAATGGAATGGAATGGAATAGATTGGAATGGGATTGAGAGAAATGTAGAAAAATGGAATGCAATGGAATGGATTGGAATGCAGTGGAATGGAATGGATAGATGTGAAATGCAATGGGATTGAATGGAATGGATTGGAGAGGATTGGAATGGAAGGGAATGGAGTGGAATGAAATGGAATGGAGAGGAATGGAATGGAGTGGAATGGCATGAAAATGAGTAGAAAGGAAAGGAATGGAGTGGAATGGAGGGGAAAAGAATGAAGTGGTATGGAGAGGAAAGTAATAGAGAGGTATGGAATAGAATAAAATGGAATTGAATGGAAAGGAATGGAGAGAAATTGATTGGAAATTAATGGAATGGAATAGAATTGACAGCAGTGGGATGGAGAGGAATGGAATTGATAGTAATATATAGCATTGGAATGGAATGGAATGGAATAAAGTGGAGTGGAATAAAATGGTGTGAGAGGAAAGGAATGGATTGGAGAGGAATGGAGTGGAATAGAATAGTGTAGATAGGAAGGGAGTGGAGTGGAAGGGAATGGAGATGAATGGAATGGAGTGGAGTGGAGAGGAATGATTGCCATGGAAAGAGTGGAATGGAAGGGACTGGAGAAGAAAGGAATGGAATAGAACAGAATGAATCGGAATGGCGTGTACTGGAATGCAATGGAATGGAAAGGAATGGAATTGAATTGTATGGAATGGAAAAAAATGGAATGGAATGGAAAGGAAAGGAATGAAAAAGAATGGAATGGAGTGGATTGGAATTGAATGAAATTGGATGGAATGGAAAGGAGGGAATGGATTAGAATGGAACAGAATGGAGAGGAATGCAAGGGAGATGAGTGGAAAGGAATGGATTGGAGAGTGATGGAGAGGAATGGAATGTGGAGGAATGGAATGGATTGGAATTAGTGGAAAGAAATGTAATGGAGAGGAATGGAATGGAAAATAGAGGAATAGAATGGAATGGAATGGACAGGAATTTAGAGGAATGGAATGGAGAGGAATGGAATGGAATAGAATAGAGTAGATTGGAACTGAGTGGAGTGGAAGCTAATGGAGAAGAACGGAATTGAATGGAGTGAAGAGTAATGATTGGGATGGAATGGAGTGGAATGGAATGGACTGGAGTGGAATGGAATGGAATAGAATGGATGGAATGGCAAGGAATAGAATGGAGTGGAATGGAATGGAGAGGAAAGGAAATGAATTGTATGGGATGGTAAATATGGAATGGAAGAGAATGGAGAGGAAGGAAATTGAATGCAATGTCATCGTATAGAATGGAATGGAGAGGAATGGAATGGAAATGAATGAAATGGAATTGAATGGAATGAAAAAGAGGGAATGAAATGGAATGGAGAAGAATGGAACAGAATGGAGAGGAATGGAATGGAGATGTATGGAGTGGAATGGAATGGAGAGGGATGGAGAGGAATGATATGGGTAGGAGTGAAAAGGAATGGAATGGAATTAGTGGAATGGAATGGAATGGAGATAATTGGATTACAAAGGAGTGGAATAGGATGAAATGAAATGGAATGGAGTGGAGAGTAATTGAGCGGAATGGAATAGAGAGGAATAGAGAAGATTGGAATGGAAAGGAATGGAATAGAATATATAGGAATGGAGAGGAATGGAATGGAGAAGAATAGACCGGAATGGAATGGACAGGAATGAATAGGAATGCAATATAATGGAATGGAATGGAAACGAATGGAATACAATGGAGGGTAATTTAAAGGAAAGGAATGGAGAGGAATGGAATGGAGAGGAATGGAATGGAATGGAATGGAATAGAGACGAATGCATGGAATGGTATAGATGGAATTCAATGAAATCGAATGGAGAGGAATGTAATGAAGAGGAATGGAATGGAGAGGAATTGAATGGAAATGAATGGAATGGAATGGAAGGGAGGGAATGGAATCGATAGGAGAGGAATGTAATGGAATACGAATGTAATGGAATAGAAAGGAGAGAAATGGAATGAATGGAATGGAATGAAGAGGAATGGAATGGAATGGAATGGAATGGAAATGGATAGTATAGAATGGAGGGGAAAGGAATGGAATGGAATGGAGAGGTATGGGTTGGAGAGGAATGGAATGGAATGGAATGGAATGGAATGGAAAAGAATGGAATAAAAATGAATGGAATGGAAAGGAGAGGAGTGGAGTGGGATGGAATGGGGTGGAATGAAGAGAAATGGAATGGAATGGAATTAATGGAATTGAATGGAATAGAGGGGAAAGGAACGGAGAGGAATGGAATGGAATGCAATGGAT
>NW_007241793.1:0-3955 GCF_000164805.1 Carlito syrichta | reverse complement strand
GGAGTAGAACGGAATGGAATGCAATGGAAAGAAATGAAATGGAAAGGAATGCAATGGTATGGAATGTAGTTTACGGAATGGGGTGGTGTGCAATTGAATGGAATGGAATGGAATGGCGAGGAATGTAATGGAATAGAAAGGAGAGATTTGGAGGGAATGGAATGGAATGAAGAGGAATGGAATGGAATGGAATGGAATAGTATAGAATGGAGGGGAAAGGAATGGAATGGAATAGAGAGTTTTGGATTGGAGAGGAATGGAATGGAATAGAATGGAATGCAGAAAGATGGAGAAGAATGGAAGAGAGAGTAATAGAGAACAATAGAAGGGAAGGGAGTGGAATGGACTGGAATAATATTGTGTGGAGTAAAATGGTGTGGAGTGAAATGAAATGGAATGGAGAGCAATGTAGTGGAATGGAATAGAGTAGATTGGAAGGGAGTGGAGTGGAGGAGGATGGAGAGGAAATTAATGGAAAGGAGTGGAATGAAATGGAGAGGAATGGAATAGAATCGAATGGAGAAGTATGGAATGGAATGGAATTGAATGCAAATGAATGGAGAGGAATTGATTGGACATGAAGAGAATGGCATGGAGTGGAATTCAGAGGGATGGAGAGGAATGGAATTGAGAGGAATAAAGACATTGGAAAGGAAACGAATGGAATGGAATAAAGTTGAGTGGAATAAAATGGAGTGGAGAGGAATGGAATGGAGTGGAATGGACTGGAATGAAATGGAGAAGATGGAAAGGAATGGAATTGAATGGAAAGGAATGGAGAGGAATGAAATGGAATGCAGTGTTGAGGAATTGATTGGAAAGGAATGGAATGAAATGGAATGTTGTGGAATGGAATGAACTGGAATAGAATGGAGTGAATAGGAATGGGGAGGAATGGAGTGCAATGGAATGCAATGGAATGGAGAGGAATTAAATAGAATTATATGGAGTGGAATAAAATTGAATGGAATGTAATGGAGAGGGGCGAAATGGAATGGAATGGAATGGAATGCAATGGAGAGGAATAAAATGGGAACGAATGGAATGGAATGGAGGAAAGAGAATGGAATGGATAGTAGAAGAATGGAACCGAATGGACAGGAATGGGATGGAAATGAATGGAATGGAATGGAGAGCGATAGAGAGGAATGGAATGAAGTGGAATGAAGAGGAATGGAATGGAATTAGTGAAATGGAATGGAATGGAGAGGAATGGAATTGAGACTAAAGGAATGCAAAGGAATGGAATGGGATGGAATGGGATCGAATAGAGAGGAATGCATTTGGAGTGTAATATAAAGGAATTGAATGGAAAGAATGGAAAGGAATTGAGAGCAATGCAATGGAGAGGAATTGAGATGAATGGAATGGAATGGAATGGAATGCAATATTGAGGAATGACGAGAAATGGAATGGAGAGGAATAGAGACAAATGGAATGGATAGGAATTAATATGAATGGAATATAATGGAATGGAATGGAATGCAGGGCAATATGAAGGAATGGAATGGAGAGGAATGGAATGGAATGGAATTAGTGGAATAGAATGGAAAGGAGAGGTATGGAATGGAGATGAAAGGAATGGAATAGAATGGAATGGAATAGTATCGAATAGAGAGGAATGCATTTGGAGTGTAATATAAAGGAAATGAATGGAAAGGAATTGAGAGCAATGGATTGGAGAGGAATTGAGATGAATGGATTGGAATGG
This sequence comes from Carlito syrichta, assembly GCF_000164805.1. Classification (NCBI taxonomy): domain Eukaryota; kingdom Metazoa; phylum Chordata; class Mammalia; order Primates; family Tarsiidae; genus Carlito; species Carlito syrichta. The sequence continues at coordinate 2,244 of NW_007241793.1, read as the reverse complement.
AATGGAATTGAATATAGAGGGATGGAGAAGAATGGAATGGAGAGGAAAAGAGAGAAATGGAATAGATGGGAATAAATAGGAATGGAATATAACGGAATGGAATGGAATGGAATGCAGGGTAATATGAAGGAATGGAATGGAGAGGAATGGAATGGAATGGAATGAATGGAATGGAATAGAGAGTAATGGATGGAATGGAATAGAATTGTGTGCAAAATAATAGAATGGAGAGTAATGCAGAGGAATGGAATGGAGACGAATGGAGAGGAATGGAATGGACTGGAATGGACTGAAAAGGAAAGGATGGAATGGAATATAAATGAATCTATAGTAAAGGATTAGAGAATAATAGAGAGGAACGGAATGGATGGGATGGAAAGGAATGGAATGGAAGGAATGAAATATAGAGAAATGGAGAGGAATGGAAGGGAGAGGAATGGAATGGAGTGGAAGAGAGGAATAGAATGGAATGGAATGGAATGGAGAGGATCGGAATAGAATGGAATGGAAAGGATTAGATGCGAGTGGAACGGAATGGAAATGAATGGAATGGAATGGAGAGCAATGGAAACGAATCGGGTGTAGTGGAATGGAATGTAGAGAAGTAGAATATGATGTAATGTAACGTACTGGAATGGAATGGAAGGAATGGAATGGAGAGGAATGGAATGCAATGGATTTCAGTGGAATGGAATGGAAAGGAATAGAGGGGAATGCATTGGAGAGAATGGAATGGAATAGAATGGAATGCAGAGGGATGGAGAAGAATTGAGAGGAATAGAGATCAATTGAATTGAATGGAATGGAAAGGAGTGGAATGGAATGGAATAAATTTGAGTGGAATAAAAGGGAGTGGAGTGGAATGGAATGGAATGGAATGGAATGGAGAGGGATGGAGTGGAATAGAAAGAGTAGATTGGACGGGAGTGGAGTGGAAGGTAATGGAATGGATTGGAATAAAGTTGAGTGGAATAAAATGGAGTGGAATGGAATGGAATGGAGTGGAGAGGAATGATTGGAATGGAATGGAGAGGAATGGAATGTAGTGGAGTGGAGTGTGATGGAAAGGAATGGAATGGATTGGAATGGAATGGAATTGATTTGAATGAAATGGAATTGTGTGAAATGGATTGGGGAGGAAAAGAATCGAATGGAGTGAAAAGGAATTGAAAGGAGAGGAATGCATTGGAATGGAGTGAAATGGAATAGAATGCAGAGGAATGGAATGGAATGGAGTGGAAAGGAATGGAGAGAAATGGATTGGAATGGAATGGAATGGAATAGAATTGACAGCAGTGAGATGGAGAGGAATCAAATTCAAAGTAATAGAGAGCAATGGAATGGAATGGAATGAAATGGAGTTGAATAAAATGGAGTGAAGTGGAAAGGAATGGAAATGAGAGGATTGGAGTGGAATAGAATAGGGTAGATAGGAAGTGAGTGGAGTGGAAGGAATGGAGATGAATGGAATGGAGTGGAGTGGAGAGGAATGATTGGAATGGAATGGAGTGGAAAAGAAAGGAATGGAATAGAATGGAATGGAGCGGAATGGTGTTTAATGGAATGGAATGGAAAGAATGGAATTGAATTGTATGGAATGGAAAAAATTGAATGGAATGGAAAGGAGAGGAATGAAAAATAATGTAATGGGAACGAATAGAATGGAATGGAGTGGATTGCAATGGAGAGTAATTGAATGAAATTGGATTGAATGGAAAGGAGGGAATGGAATGGAATGGAGAGTAATGGAATAGAATGGAACAGAATGGAGAGAAATGGAATGGAGATGAATGGAAAGGAATGAACTGGAGAGTAATGCAGAGGAATGGAATGGGGAGGAATGAAGAGGAATGGAATGGAGTGGAATTAGTGGAAAAGAATGTAATGGAGAGGAATGGAATGGAGAGTAGAGGAATAGAATGTAATGGATTGGATTGGAATGGAATGGAGAGGAATTGAAAGGAATAGAATGGAGAGGAATGGAATGGAATAGAATAGAGTAGATTGGAACTGAGTGGAGTGGAAGTAAATGGAGAAGAATGGAATGGGGTGAAGAGTAATGATTGGGATGGAATGGAGTGGAATGGAATGGACTGGGGTGGAATGGAATAGAATAGAATGGATGGAATGGAATGGCAAGGAATAGAATGGAGTGGAATGGAATGGAAAGGAATGGAATGGAAATGTATGGAATGGTAAAAATGGAATGGAAGTGAATGGAGAGGAACAAAATTGAATGCAATG
>NW_007241792.1:0-749 GCF_000164805.1 Carlito syrichta | reverse complement strand
AATGGAGAGTATTGGAATGGAGAGGAATAGAGAGTAAAGGAATGGATGGGAATAAATAGGAGTGGAATATAATGGAATGGAATGGAGGGTTATTTAAAGGAATGGAATGGCAAGAAATGGAATGGAATAGAGAGTAATGGATGGAATAGTATAGAATGGAATTCAATGGAATCGAATGGAGAGGTATGGACAAGAATGGAAAGGAATGGAATGGAATAGAAGGAATGGAATATAGAGGAATGTGCAGGAATGGAACGGAGTGGAATAGAGAGGAATGGAATGGAGAGGAATGAATTGGAGAGGAATGGAATGGCATGGAGTGGAATTCAGAGGGATGGAGAGGAATGGAATTGCGAGGAATAGAGACATTGGAAAAGAAAGGAATGGAATGGAATAAAGTTGAGTGGAATAAAATGGAGTGGAGAGGAATGGAATGGAATCGAGTGGAATAGAGTGGAATGGACTGGAACGGAATGGAGAGGAATGAAATGGAATAGAATTGAATGCCAAGGAACCGAGAGCAACTAACAGGAAGGCCGGGCTGAGGTCTGCAAATGAATGATTCACAATACCCACAAGCCAAATATCTCTGAAACATGAGCCGAGCTCGAAGCTTTGTTTCTTGGGTGTGGTGCAGCAAGCCACCCTGAGAATTTTTCGGGTTTTGGACTAGTGTATCACAGCTTCCTTATTCTTCTATACCGAGGGGCCTTGTAATGTCCTGTATGATAGGACTCCCTTTCCCCAGA
>NW_007241791.1:0-1602 GCF_000164805.1 Carlito syrichta | reverse complement strand
AATAAAATATTCAATTAAAAGCACAAAAGGAAGAAAAAGTGGAAGACAAATAATAAAGACAAGATATAGAAAACAATAACAAATATTATAGATATTAACCCAACTACATAAATAATCACTTTGTGCATCAATGGTCTAAATGCACCAATTAAAAAACAAATTGTCAGAATTACCAAGACCCAATCAAATATTTTCTATCTTAAATATAAATTAAAGGTCAATGGGGAGAAAAGTTATACTGTTCTAACAATAATTTTAAAAAGTGGGAGTAGCTATGTTATTTTTAGACAGCAGACATTAAAGCAAGGAAATTTATGAGGATAAACAAAAAAAGCATTACAATAATATAGGGGTCAATTATACATGAGAGCATAAAAATATTAAATATGTATATGCCTAAAAACAGAGTTTCATCATAAGTGAGGCACCATCATTCAACAGCATCATCAATCAACTGGGTTCAACTGATATCTGTAAACTACTTTATTCAACAATAGCACATGTAACATTTATTAAGACAGACCACATTCTGAGCCATTAAACACACTTTAAAAATTTTCAAAGTATAGAAATTATAAAATATCTGCTCTCAAATCACAATGAAAATGATTCAGAAATCAATAATGGAAAGATAAAAAGATTATCTCAAAATATGTGAATATTAAACAACACACAGTTCAAAACAGAAATCTCAAGAAAATTTTAAAATATTTTGAACTAATAAAACAAAATATTTTGTAAAACCGCTTGGCAATTTTGTTTCAAAACTAAGCACACTCCTACCATATAATTCAGTAATGGCATTTTTTTGATATTTACTTTAATGAATTGAAAATTTATTTACTCACAAAACCCTACACAAGGATGTTTAATTTATTTATAATTTCCCAAACTTGGAAGCAAACAAAATGTTTATCAGTAGGTGAATGTATAAATAAACTGTAATGCATCTAGAAAGTAGAATATTATTTAGCACCAAAAAGAGATGCACTATCAAGCCATGAAAAGACATGAGGAAAGCTTAAATTAAAAAAACCAATCTCAAAAGGCTACCTACTGCTTGATTCTAATTATATGATATTCCTGAAAGGCCAACATTCAAGTAAGAGTAAAAATAGTAGTTTGCTGAATTTAGATAGAAGATAGGGATGAATAAACAGAGCACAAAGGATTTATAGTTTGAGGTTTTATGTTTAGGTCTTTGATTGATTTAGAGTTGATTTTTGTGTATGGTGATATGTGGGGGTCTTGTTTTAATCTTCTGCATGTGGTCAGATAATACAAATATTGTATTATCCAAAAGTGATTATATCAATCAATTTATTCCTTAAAACTGAAAATAGTTACTCAGCAATTTTTGGCTGCAAGAATGGAAGATTTATTCAGGCCACCTTGAAGTTATATGCAAGTGAGGACTGACAAACTGTCAAGGCAAGGCATTGCTGCAAATAAGTTCAAACCTCTTTCTTTTTGTTTTATTTTATTTTTATTTTAAAGATGTGAGGTACAATTCAGGGTTAGGTATACAAATGTCCATTATGCAGGTACCCTTGTTGATGAGGTGTGTCCCCACCTCCTCCAGCAGTTTCCCACTACTGCCAA
>NW_007241790.1:0-449 GCF_000164805.1 Carlito syrichta | reverse complement strand
CAGGCAGGTCTCGAACCTGCGGGCTCAGGCAATTCACTCACCTCAGCCTCCCAAAGGCGCAGGATTACAGGCTGAGCCACCGAGCCCAGCTTGTCCTTTATTTATTATGAAAATAACTTCAAATTTTTGTTTAGTGAAATAAATTTGTTATGGGTTTTGTCTTTATCATGTTAAAGAAATAGTCTTCTACTTTAATGATTAAAATAATTAGGAATCACTATTAGATTTATCCAATGCCTTTGACATCTATTAAAGTATATATTGTAAACTATTAAAATAATGCAGTATATTATTATAATAATATCAAATGCTTAAAATCTTTGAGTCATAATATATTTATTTTTTTAGCTGGACTTGGTGGCTAAGCCTGTAATCCCGCGCCTTTGGGAGGCTGAGGTGAGTGGATTGCCTGAGCCCGCAGGTTCGAGACCTGCCTGGGCAGCGAGACC
>NW_007241789.1:0-352 GCF_000164805.1 Carlito syrichta | reverse complement strand
TCAGCCTCCCAAAGGCGCGGGATTACAGGCTGAGCCACCGAGCCCGGCTGGACTCTTTTTTGAGTCGGAGTCTCCCTCTGTCCCCCAGCCTGGAGTGTGGTGGCACGCTCCTGGCCACAGCAGCCTCCACCTGCTGGACTCCAGCGACCCTTCCGCCTCAGCCTTCCAAGTAGCTGGAACTACAGGCTCTCGCCACCACGCCCGGCTGATTATTTTGATTTATTGTAGAGGCGAAATCTTGCCATGTTGCCCAGGTTGGTCTTGAACCCCTGGATTCAGGCTATCCTCTCACCTCGACCTCCCAAAGTGCTGGGATTACAGGTGTGAACTACCCCACCTGGCTGGATTCTTT
>NW_007241788.1:0-369 GCF_000164805.1 Carlito syrichta | reverse complement strand
CTCTCTCTCTCTCACACACACACACACACACACACACACACACACACACACACGTTCTCTTGCCCTTTCACTGGAAGGGCACAACAAGAAGGCCCTCACCAGACACCAGCACCATGCTCTTGGACTTCCCAGCTTCGGAGTTGTGAGCCAAATAAACTTCTATTGTTTGCAAACGACCCCATCTCTCAGGTCTTCTGTGATGGCCACCCAGAATGGACTCAGAGGCTCCCTTTAGACTTGTCGACAGCTCCAGCTTCCTGCCTTCTGTCCGACCTCTAGTCCATTATGCACACATAACTGGATACAAATTCTTTTTTTTTTTGAGTTGGAGTCTCACTCTGTCACCCAGACTGGAGTGCAGTGCTGCTG
>NW_007241787.1:0-759 GCF_000164805.1 Carlito syrichta | reverse complement strand
CTCTTCATTCCATTGCACTCTATTCTATTTCATTCTTCTCCACTACTCTACCTTCAATCCCATTGCATTCCATTCCTCTCCATTATATTTTCCTACATTCCTTTCCTGTCAATTCAATTTCTCTCCATTTCATTCCATTCTATTCAATTCCATTACATTCCACTACATTTCTTTCCTAATCCATTCCTCTGCATTCGATTCCTTTCCTCTGCATTCCATTCCATTCTTTTTCATTTTATTCCTTTCCTTTCCATTTATCTCACTTACATTCAATTTCTTAACACTCCATTACATTCCTTTCTTTCTTTCCTCTCCATTCCATTGATTGCATTCCATTCCTCTTCATTTTCCTCCACTCTATTCCTCTACATTCCATTTCACTACATTTCATTCCTTTCAATTCAGTTCCATTCCATTAATTTTTTTTTTAATTCTACTCCATTACATTCCTCTCCATTCCACTTTATTACATTCCATTCCTCTTTATTCCATTTCATTTTACTCCATTCCATGCCTCTCCATTCCAATCCACTGCAATCCATTCCACTTAACTCCTTTACTTTCCATGTCATTGCATTCTATTCCTTTCTACTCCAATCCTCTCCATTCTGTTCTCCTCCATCCTATTCTTCTCCATCCCATTACTCTCCATGCTATTCATCTCCATTCCATTCCAAACCCAGACATTCCATTCCATATCATTCCTCTCCATTTCTTTTCATTCCCTTCCTCTGCATTCCATTACATTCCATTGCATCC
>NW_007241786.1:0-22982 GCF_000164805.1 Carlito syrichta | reverse complement strand
CCTCATCTCTACAATAAATCAAAAAATTAGCCGGGCGTGATAGCGCACGCCTGTAGTTCCAGCTACTTGGAAGGCTGAGGTGGATTGCCGGAGCCCAGCAGGTCGAGGCTGCGGTGGCCAGGAGCGGCCACTACACTCCAGTCTGGGTAACAGAGTGAGACTCCAACTCAAAAAAAAAAAAAGAAAGACTCTAAATATTAGCAATGTAGGTGGAAGTTTCAAAGGATTGAAAAGTTTTTTAAGATTGCTGTTTTTCTCATGGTGTCTATGAAATAAAGTAGCGTGCTGGACATGTTGCTTCTAAATTTAAATTTTAGATTTATTCTTTCTAATTAGGAAAATGAAGTGTAAGACATATCTGCCTGCAGGTCTGGAAATTTCCTATAGTTAAACAACATTTTGTCTTTACTTGTTCTTGTTCATGGAGAGAAGGCTAATGGAATATCTTTATTGTGGACCTAATAGAGGAACACATCCCAGACACTTTTAAAAAAGAAAGTTGTGCCAGGCTCGGTGGCTCAGCTTGTAATCCCACGCCTTTGGGAGGCTGAGGTGAGTGGATTGCCTGAGCCAGCGGGTTCGAGACCCGCTGGGCAGCGAGACCTCATCTCTATAATAAATTAAAAAATCAGCTGGGCATGGTAGCGCATGCCTGTAATTCCGGCTACTTGGAAGGCTGAGGCAGAAGGATCACCGGAGCCTGGCAGGTGGAGGCTGCGGTGGCCGGGAACGGCCGCTGCACTCCAGTCTGGGCGACAGAGTGAGACTCCAATTCAAAAACAACAACAACAACAGCAAAAAACAACAAAAAAAGAAAGTTGTAAAGAAAACCTGAAAAGAACTGAGGCATCTAAGTATTAAAATAAAATCTGCAGGCTCAGTGGCTCAGTCTATAATCCCAGTACTTTGGGAGGCTAAGGTGAGTAGATTGCCTGAGCCTGTGGGCTGGAGACCAGCCTGGGTAACTTGGTACACCTTGCCTCTACAATAAAGAAAAAATTAACCGGCCATGGTAGCGCACACCTATAGTTCTGGCTACTTGGAAGGCTAAGGTGGAAGGATGGCCAGAACCCAACTCTTCAATGCTGAGGTGGCCATGAGTGTGCCACTGCACTCCAGCCTGGGCGACAGAGTGAATCCAACTAAAAAAAAAAGAACATTTGATTTCTGTTGTTGTTGTTGTTGTTGTTGTTGTTAGTGGTGTTAGACAAGGCATGGCATATAGTTAACTATATTTTTAAAAATAAAGAAAGAAATGAACTACTTGCTCTTTGCACTTATTTACTTTTGAGTCAGCATCTTACTTTCTCATCCAGTCTAGAGTGCTAGAGCTCAGGGGCAAGAGAACAGCTCACTGCAGATTTGACTGCCTGGGCTCAGGTGATCCTTCTGCCACAGTCTTCTTAGCTCAGAATATAGTCATGTGCCAGCACACCAGGCTAGGTTTTTTTTTTTCTTTTCTAATTTTTTTTATTTTTTTTGTAGAGACAAGGTCTAACTATGTTGTCTAGACTGGTTTTGAACTCCTCATTCAAGAGAATCTCCTGTCTTGGCCTTTCAAAGTGCTGGGATTACAGACACGAGCCACTGTGCCCAGTCCTTCTTTCTCATTCCAGAAAAACAAAGTTTTCATATATCAGCATTGCAGGGCTAAATACTTAATGGATTGAAAATTGTCTTGGCACTCCTGATTTTCTCTCTCTTTTTTAAAATTTTAAACATGATGGGGTACAATTCAGGAGAGGGTATACAAGTGGTTATCGTACAGGTAAAGTTTGGGCCTCCATTTGGTCCCCACTTTGCCTGGTTCAAGATCAGGTACACTTATTGATGCAGTGTCCCCCAACCTCCCCAGCTCTTGGTTACTAAGAAAAGAGGCAGTTTGCTGGTTTACTTACTTTACAAAAAGAAAAAGAAAAAAAACTTTGCTTTTTTTTTCTGAAAAAGCAAGTGCCTAGATGCTTCAGTGAGTTAAATGGCATCTTGTCTTGACTGGTTTCTGTTGCTTTCATCACAGGTGAGGCTAATATCCAAGGAATGCTACTGCAAATAAAGCACCTTGTTTTCTTCTCAGAAAAACAAAGTTCTCAAAACAACAGCAGTGTAGGTCTATCAGCTTCAAAATGCTACAAATGTCATGAGTTCACTGCTTTTGTGTTTGTTTATTGGGAGGTGAGGCAAACATCTTGGTTGTGCAGCTAGAACAAAATGTATGTCACTCTTCTTTTACAAATACCAAGGGCTCAAAACAAAATGCTGCAAGTCTTAATGCTTTAAGGGGTTAAATATTGTCGTCTTGACTCCCTTGATGTTGGTTTATAAGATGCAAGCCACATTGCTAGCTATGTTGGTAAAAAGAAAAAATAAATACACATACCTCTTTCTCCTTTAGAAAAATGAAGTCAACCAGGCTCGGTAACTCAGCCTGTAATCCCACGCTTTGGGAGGCTGAGGTGAGTGGATTGCCTGAGCCCATGGGTTCAAGACCTACCTGGGCAACTTGGTGAGACCTCATCTCTACAATAAATAAAAAAATTAACTGGGTGTGGTAGCGCGCGCCTATAGTTCCAGCTACTTGGAAGGCTGAGGCAGAAGGATAGTCGGAGCCCAGCAGGTCAAGGCTACGGTGGCCAGGAGCGGCCACTGCACTCCAGTCTGGGCGACAAAGTGAGACTCCGACTCAAAAAGAAAAAAGAAAAACTAAAAAAGAAAAAGAAAAATGAAGTCCTTAAACATGAGCATTTTAGGTCTAAATGCTGCAAAAAATGTAAAGAATGTCTTGGACTTTTCTTGTGTGTGTGTTGGTTTCAAAAAAGAAAGTGGGCATTTGGTGGTTATGTCATTTTAAATATAATATTTTTGCAGAAAAAGGAATTGCTCAAAACTTCAGCACTGTAGGTCTAGATACTTGAAAGGGTTAAATGTGGTTTGACTTAACTGGTTTTGCTGGTTTCAAAGAAAGTATAGCTGACACTTTGTAGCCAAAAATCAAGAAATCTTGCTTTCCTTTTAGATACTTTAAAGGGTTAAAATGTTTCTGGGTACTTTTTCTTTTGCTTTCTTAAGAAGCAAAGCATATTGCTAGTTGTATTGCAGAAAAGAGAAAGAAAGGAAGGAAGGAAAGAAGGAAGGGAGGAATGAAGGAAAAGAAAAAAGCAAAAAACCCAACTTACCTCTTTCTCTACTTATCAAAAAGAAGTGCTCAAAACAGCAGATCTGGTCTAAGGGCTTCAGAGGTTTAAATACTGTTTTGGCTCTACGTGTTTGGAATGTTGGCTTCTTAGAAGGTAAATCATATTGCTAGTAGTTTGGCAGAAAAAAACAACAAAAAAGTAAAGAAAGGCAATATACCTCATGTTTCATTTAGAAAAATGACATGCTTGATACAGAAGTGTCACTGGAAGTTTTTTTTAAAGGGTTAAGTGCTGATTTTACCTTACTTCTTTTGTGTTGATTTCTTTGGAGGAAAACTATATTGCTAGCTGTGTTGAACAAAAAAGCTGGAAAAACACCTGACTAAAAGAGAAAAATGCAAAGGCAGACTTTATTGCCAACTGTCAGAGAGAGAGAGAGAGAGAGAGAGAGAGAGAGAGAGAGAGGAGAAAAAATAAATAGGCAAATAAAAGAAAAGAAAGAAAGGGAAAGAAAAGCCAGGTACCTATTTCCCTTTTCTTTAAAAAAAAAAAAAATAGTGCTCAAAATAGTCAAGTCTCTCTAAGGGTTTCAAATGGTTAAGTGCTGTTGTGACATTACTTCTTTTGTTCTACTTTTTAAAGAGAAAAGAGTATTGTTAGCTTTGTTGCAAAAGTATAGCAAGGAAAAAAGACAACAAAAAAAGCAAAAAAAAAAAGGGACTTACCAGTTTTCTTGTTCAGGAAAATGACAGGCACACATGGCAGTGCCATTTTAAGGACTTCAAAGTGTTGCAGGAGTTTTTAGCTCCACTGTCAGTTTAAACCAGGAAACTTGGGTTCTTGTCCCATGACCTAGAAGATTAAGGGATGCAGACACCCAAAGAACAAGTGAAAGAAGATTGTTAAGCAATGAAGTTTTCCAGGAAAGAAAGGGGCTCGAGATGGGGGAGTGCTCTGAGATTTTTCTCTCTCCATTCTAGGGGCCTTTCCACAGGTGTTACTTCTCCTGGAGAACCTCCCTGTCTCTCTGCCTAGCCAGTGTGTGACTACCTACTCTCTCAAAAGGATTAAAGTCATTTTGGGTTTGACTTTTTTGTCTTGTTTTTTTAAGGATCAAGCATATACTAGCTGTGTTGGGGGAAAAAAGGCCAAAAAATACCAAAAAGCACTGTACAATTTTCTCCACTCTGAAAAATGACATGCTCAAAACATCAATGCTGGTCTAAGAGCTTCAAATAGTTAAAATGGGTATTGACATTACTTCTTTTGTTTTCAATAGGGAATCCATATTGCTAGCCATGCTGCAGAATTTTTTTTTTTTTTTTGAGTTGGAGCCTCACTCAGGCGCCCAGACTGGAGTACAGTGGCCGCTCCTGGCCACCCCAGCCTCCACCTGCTGGGCTTCGGCAATCCTTCCACCTCAGCCTTCCGAGTAGCCGGAATTACAGGCATGTGCTACCACGCCCGGCTGATTTTTTTATTTATTGTAGAGATGAGGTCTCGCTGCCCAGGCGGGTCTCGAACCCGCGAACTCAGGCAATCCACTCACCTCAGCCTCTCAAAGGCGCGGGATTACAGGCTGAGCCACCCAGCTGGCTAGTTGCAGAATTTTTTTTTTTTAAATGAGAAAAATGCAAGGTAAAGCAGTGTACCCTTTTCTCCATTTAGAAAGAGGAAACTGCTTTCACTTTACTGCTTTTGTGTTGTTTTCAACGCATGTTGATGTTTTGAAATTTTTTTAAAATGAAGAAAAAACTGCAAAAATCAAGATAACTCTTTCTTTCTTTAAGGAAAAGATCGGCTGGGCTCGGTGGCTCAGCCTGTAATCTCGCGCTTTGGAAGGCCGAGGTGAGTGGATTGCCTGAGCCCGCGGGTTCGAGACCCGCCTGGGCAGCGTGGCAAGACCTCATCTCTAAAATAAATCAAAAAATTAGCCGGGCGTGGTAATTAGCCGCGCACCTGTAATTCCAGCTACTTGGAAGGCTGAGGCGGAAGGTTCGCCGGAGCCCAACAGGTCGAGGCTGCGGTGGCCAGGAGCGGCCACTGCACTCCAGTCTAGGCGACGGAGTGAGACTCCAACTCAAAAAAAAGTTAAAAAGAAAGAAAGAAAGAAAGAAAAAGATCAACACAGCAGTAACAGTCTAAGTGTCCCAAAGGGTTAAAGGCTGTTTCGGCTTTCGCACTTTTTGTGTTGTTGTATTGCTAACTGTGTTGCAGAAAAGAAAAAGAAAAAGAAAATGGTGAAAAGGCAAAGAAAAGCAAGGTACCTCTTATTCCCTTTATAAAAATGATACAAAACAAAAGTGCCAAACACAATTACACACTGATGTGGCTTTAGCTGGTGTTGCTTTCCTAAAAGGCAACTCATATTGAAATTGGTCTAGGGAAAACAAAACATAAACAAAGGGAAACCAAGAGGCTTCTTCTTTTAGAAAACCAAGTGCTTAAGTAAGAAGTGCCACTTTAACCTTCAAAGGGTTAAATGCAGTGTTGCTTTTTTAAGGGGCAAAGTATATTGATAACTGCGTTGCATAAAAAGTGTTAATAACTCAAGGGAAAAAAAAAAACAAAGACCACAACGCAAAGAAAAATATTTTACCTCTTTCTCCCTTTTAGGAAAACGACATGCTGAAAACAGCAGTGCTGGTCTAAGGACTTCAAAGGGTTAAACACTGTGTTGACATTACTTTTTTTTTTTTGTTAGTTTGTTAAAAGGGGAAGCATATAGCCAGCCATGTTACAGATGAAAAAAACAAAAACAGCAGAAAATAAAGAAAAAAGCAAAGGAACGCAATGTACCTTTTTCTCCGTTTCAAGAAAAATAATTCTCAAACAGCAAGGCTTTCAAAGTGTTAAAAACTGTTTTCACTTTATGGCTTTTGTGTAGCTTTTGTGTTGCCTTCTTTTTTTTTTTTTTTTTTTGAGTTGGAGTCTCACTCTGTTGCTCAGACTGGAGTGCAGTGGCCGCTCCCCGGCCACCGCAGCCTCGACCTGCTGGGCTCCGGCGATCCTTCCGCCTATCCTTCCGCCTCTGCCTTCCAAGTAGCTGGAACTACAGGCGTGCGCTCCGTGGTCTCAAGCAATCCACTAGCCTTAGCCTCCCAAAGGCGCGGGATTTCAGGCTGAGCCACTGAGCCCAGCTGTGTTGCTTTCACAGGAAGGAAAGCTTATCGCTGAGTTGCAATTACAAAAAATGGAGAATAAAAACCTGTGAAAGAACAATAACAGAAAGTTAGGAATTACCTCTTTCTTCCTTAAAAAAACGATATGCTCAAAACCGCAGGGACCATCTAAGTGTTTCAAAGGGTAAAGGATGTTTTGGCTTATTGTTTTTGTGTTGCTTTCTGAGAAGACAAAGAATATTCCTAAGTATGTAGTGAAAAAACAAAAAACAAAACCAACAAAACAAAACAAAACAGAGTGAAAAAGCGAAAAATAGAACAAAAAAAGCAAAGCAAAAAAGAAAAAAAGGCAAGGTGTCTCTTATTCTCTTTATGAAAATAACCTTCTCAAAACAAAGCACCCCTTTCTCTGTTTAAAAATATGACATACATGTTCAAAACACAAGTGCCAGAATAAGGGTTTCAAAGGGTTAAAGACTGCTGTATCTTCACTTTTTTGTGTTGCTTTCCAGAAAGGCACCCCATCTTCCCAGCTGTGTTCCAGGGAAAACAAAAAGTAAAGAAACCAAAAGGAACACAAAAAATACCTCTTTCTCTGTTTAAAATTAAAATATGCGCAAAACAGCAGTGGCGACCTAAAGACTCCAAAGGGTTAAACGCTGTTGTTGCTTTACTTCTTTGTGTTGTTTTCTTAGAAGGCAAGGCAAGAAAGGAACAGTAAAAAAAATGAAAATGAGCTGGGCTTGGTGGCTCAGCCTGTAAGCCCGCGCCTTTTGGAGGCTGAGGTGAGTGGATTGCCTGAGCCCGCGGGTTCGAGACCTGCCTGGGCAGCGAGACCTCATCTCTACAATAAGTCAAAAAATCAGTTGGGCATGGTAGCACATGCCTGTAATTCTGGCTACTTGGAAGGCTGAGGCAGAAGCATAGCTGGAGCCCAGCAGGTCGAGGTTGCGGTGGCCGGAAGCGGCCACTGCACTCCAGTCTGGGCGACAGAGTGAGACTTCAACACCAAAAAAAAAAATGAAACATACCACTCTCTTCCTTAACAAAAAAAATTTTTAAAAGAGGGGTGTGGGGCAGAGGCTCAAAACATCAGTAGTCAAAGTTTCAACTTGGTCATGACTTTCCGGTTATGCTGATGTTTCCAGAAAGTGAAGGACTTTTTGAAAGTTTTCCTAATTAAAAGAAAAAAATGGGAAAAAAACCCCATATTGTCTCTCTCTATATATACAATGAATTTTTTTAGCGACATCTAACAGAATAAAAAGTAAAACGCAGAATGCAAAATGCAGACTATTCATTTGGGTGGAAATTTGGGTGGAGCTTGGTACTATGGCACAAACTCATTGGACAACAGCTCTACTTCTGGGAAGGGGTGGTGTTGTTCCCTTGCAAAAGAGTCGTGAAATGACATCATCCCTTTGGTTTCTATAAAAGGAAGACTCACCCTGTGAGAAGAGGATCCTAGTCACTGAGCTACAAAGCGCACTGAAAATGATTTGCAAGGATTCCTGTCTTCCATTTTAAAAGACAGAGTCATGGACCTGATGATAGATATTTTGGCTTCATATGTCCTGCATCTGGGAAGAAGGTATCTAGGACAGGAATGTACATGTCCTGACAACCAGCAGATGTCTTCCTTAAAAGAGTTTATATTCTCTTGAAGAAGTTTCGTATGACAAGTCTGAAGAAGCCATTGTCCATTGTCAATGCTAAGACTTTTTAAAACCTCATGTCATCACTATTTCCAAAGAAGATGCTTCCAGAACCAACAGATGTGATTATGGTCTAAGGACTCATGAAGACAGTGCGGTTAAAGGACTTTTCTTGTTAAATTAGGAAAATTTGCCAGGCATCACATTTGCCAGCAGCTGAAAGGATGTGTCCCTGATTCTGGTTTTTCTCCTCATTTGTACTGTTGTGTTTGCTTGACTAAGAAGACTGGCTGGCATCTGAAGAAAACCACAATTACTAAGAAAGTGCACAAAACTCTCCAGCCTGACTGAGAAGCCTGGGTGGCATGACAACAGACAAACAGAATTGTAGTGAAAGTGACTATATCCTTCATGCCTAGTTCTGTTGCAACTTTCATTTTCGTCAGATCTCAGAGTGCCTGCCTAGGACCCAGAGTAAGAGGAAGATCTCAAGATGAACACAGCCCAGGTGATAGCATGGAAGGATCTCCATGAGGGCTTCTGGTGCAGAGGGGGTCCAGCCTGCAAGGAACTGAGCAAATGGAGGGGGCATTCAAAGCAGAAATTTTGGGGTGAACAGCTCAGAAGGCATTGAAAACCTCTACTCAGGGAAGGGCAGCTGGAGCTGGGAGAAATGCAAAACTTAGAAATGCAAAGGCCCATTTCCTGACTGAAGGGGAGCTTTCCAAAACAGGACCTCAGCTGACACTGCAACCATGAATTTATAAGAAAGGAGTTTAGCAACCTGCGGTGAGCCAAAAAAGAAACTGAAACTTTCCCTTTTTCTTTTAGAAAAACAACACTCTCAAAACATCAGTGCTGGTATAATGCTTGGAAAGCTTAGCACTGCTGTGGCTTTACTTGTTTGTGTTGCTTTTTCAAAAGGCAATTGCAAGCCATGTTTCAGAGGAAAAAAAGTAAAGGAACCAGCAGGATACCGAGAAATTCTTCTTTCTCCGTTTTAGAAAAATGTGCTAAAAAAAATCCAGTGCTGGTCTAAAGGTTTCAAAGGAGTAAACCCTGACATGGCGTTACTTTTTTGTGTTGCTTTCTTACAAGGAGAAGTATATTGGGAGACACGTACTGGTGAAAACAAAAAATAAATGAAACAACAACAAACTGAAAGTACCTCTTTTCTTTTTTTTTTTTTGAGTTGGAGTCTCACTCTGTCGCCCAGACTGAAGTGCAGTGGCCAACTCCCAGCCACCACAGCCTCGACCTGCTGGGCTCCGACGATGCTTCCGCCTCAGCCTTCCAAGTAGCTGGAATTACAGGCATGCGCTACCATGCCTGGCTAATTTTCTGATTTATTGTGGAGATGAGGTCTCACCTGCCCAGGTGGGTCTCGAACCCGCGGGCTCAGGCAATCCACTCACCTCAGCCTCCCAAAGGCACGGGATACAGTCTGAGCCACTGAGCCCGGCTGAAAGTACCTCTTTTCTTTTTTCAATTTAGAAAAACTACATGCTCAAAACAGCAGTGCCAGTCTAAATGTTTGGAAGGGTTAAACGCATTGAGTCTTTACTTTTTTGTGTGGCATTCTTAAAAACTAAAGACTATTGCCTGCCATGTTTCAGAGATAACAAAATAAATAAACAACAACATCAAAACAAAAAAAGTTGATATTTTTCGGTTTAGAAAAACCTCCCACTGAAAACAGGGCAGATTTAAGGCCTTTGAAAGGTTAACAGCTGTTGTGCCTTAATGTCTTTTTATTACTTTCCTAAAAGGCAACCCATATTGCCAATCTAATTAAGGAGAAAAGAAAAGGAAAGGAACCCAAAAGAGACCGAAAAGCACCTCTTTCTCTATTAAAAAAAACTGATGGTTCTTAAAGCAGCAGTGCTGCTCCAAGGCCTTCACTGGATTAAACGCTGTTGTGGCTTTCTTCTTTATGTTACTTTTGAAAATTGCCGAGTATTGCCAGATGTGTTTGGGGGAAGAGGAAAAGTAAAGGAACGAAGAAGAAGCCAAAAAGTACATCTTTCTCCGGTTAGAAAAACGACATGCTCAAAATAGCAATCCCGGTAAAGGGTTTCACAGGGTTAAAGGCTGTTATGCCTTTACTTCTTTGTGTTTCTTTCTTTAAATCCATGCATGAACCAGACTTGGTGGCTCAGCCTGTAATCCCGCGCTTTGGGAGGACTAGTTGAGTGGATTGCCTGAGCCCGCGGGTTCGAGACCCGCCTGGGCAACTTGGCGAGACCTCATCTCTACAATACATAAAAAATTAGCTGGGCGTGGTAGCGCGCCCCTGTAGTTCCAGCTACTTGGAAGGCTGAGCAGAAGGATCACCGGAGCCCAGCAGATCGAGGCTGCGGTGGCTGGGGGCGGCCACTGCACCCCAGTCTGGGTGACAGAGTGAGACTCCAACTCAAAAAAAAAAAGTGTTTCTAATAAAACAAATGATTTATTTTCCCTTTAAAAAAAGAAGCACTCAGCTGGGCTCGGTGGCTCAGCCTGTAATTCTAGCATTTTGTGAGACTGAGGTAAGTGGATTGCCTGAGCCCACAGGTTCGAGACCTGCCTGGGCAACTTGGCGAGACTTCATCTCTACAATCAATCAAAAATTATCCGGGCGTGGTAGTGCACACCTGTAGTCCCAGCTACTTGGAAGGCTGAGGCGGAAGGATCACCGGAGCCCAGCAGGTCGAGGCTGCGGTTGCCAGGAGCGGCCACTGCACTCCAGTCTGGGCGACAGTGAGACTCCAACTCAAAAAAAAAAAAAAATGAAGCACTCAATTACTTACAACATCTCAATAAGCAGAAAACTAAATGTCTGCAGATTCATTTCATGGAAAAATGTGTGGGAGGGAAGACTTGAGGGTGGGTGGAGCTTGTCCCCAGGGCAAAAACTGATTGGCCAGTGGCTCCTCTTTTGGGGAGTGGTGATATTTCCTGAGTGGACAGAATGAGCTTGCATCATATCTTTGGCTTCTATAGAAAGAAGACATCCTGTGAGCACAGTGCTACAGGCCATTGAACTAGGAGACACACTGAAGATGATTTGCAAGGACTCCATGCTTTCAATCCCAAAAGGCAGAGCCATGCACTTGATGGTGAATGTTGTGGCTTCACTTGTTCTCACCTAGAAGATTATATCTAGTAGAGGAATGCACAAAATTTCCACGGAATCAGCAGATGTCTTTATTAAGAGGAAAGTCTATGTTCCTTCTTTGGAAGAAGATCCTTACCCCAATGCCTGGAGAAGCTTTTGCCTGTTGTTGGTGTCCCGAGTGTCTGTGAGACTTTAAAAAGCTCATGTCATCTCTATTTCTAAAGAAGTTATTTTCAGAACCAACAGAAGAGATTGCATTTTGAAAACCCATGAAGAGAGCCAGTGTGGTCAAAGGACCTTGTGCTGCTGGATCAGGACTATTTTCCTAGCATCACATCATTAGCACCCGGATGAATCTGTTTCAGATTTTTGGATTTGGGGCTTGTCATGTTGTGCCTGCTGGATTGAGGTGACTGGCTGGCAGGTTAAGAAATCCACAGAATTACTATGCAAGGGACTGAAGCCCTCCAGCGTGTCTAAGAAACCTGGGTGGCGAGAGGACAGATAACCAGAATTACAATGAAAGTGACTGCAGTCTTCATGCCTAGTTCTGTGGTGGATTTCATCTCCTTTGAGTCTCAGAGTACATGTCTAGAATCCAGAGTAGGGGAAAGATTTCATGGTGAAGAAAGCCCAGTTGATGGGGTGGAATGATCTCCACAAGGACGTCTGGTGCTGAAGTGCTGCAGCCTGCAAGGAATAAACCAAATGGAAGATGGTATTCACAGGAGAAATCCTCAGGTGAAAAGTCCAGAGTGCATTGGCAAACTCATGTATGGGAATGGCAGCTAGAGCTAGGAGAAATACAAACTTCAGGGATGCAAAAGTCCATTTCCTGACTGGAAAGGTGCTTTCTAAAACAGGACCTCAGCAGATGCTGCAGTCCTGAACTTATGGATTAACAGCCCATCGCACTGGAGCAAAGGGGTTGTTGGGTGGTGGAGAAAACACTCAAGAGACCAGTTACAGAGAAAATTCAGTGACCATCATTAGAAGAAAGAGTTTCGAAGAGAAAGCATGTGTGAGTCTCCAGAGCCCTCAAGGTCTCATCTGGAGATGGGCAACCATCTAAGCTCTGAATATTTGCCCTCACCATTCAAAGTAGCTTTTGGTCAATACCAACTCCAAAGCCACAGAAGCAACATTTGTGTACCACTGAAACCAAGAAACAGGGAAACTGCTGTGATAAGTCCTTTTGCTGAGTTAGTGCCATTGCACAGGGGTTTTTAATAAAACTACTTTTACCCATGTCTGCATGAGCTTTGTGATACTTGTACCCAATGGAGAGGAAAACTTCCAACCAGATGACTCTCTCCATGTGGTTGAAAGGTACCATTCTTTCATCTCCATTTAGTTCATGTCCAACATACTCCTTGTGGAAAATTGAGAACTCCACAGGATGCCTGGTTGACAGTTACCACAGCACATCCTCCTATGAAGGCTGTTTGAAGTATGGAAAATTAAATGTCTGTGTGAAATGCTTTGGTACTATCAGAGTCCTTTCCCCTCTTGGAACTTGCTGCCAGTGATCCAGGACTTGACTTACAGATCTCTACCTTTTTCTGCATTACTCAGGTCTCCATTTTTTGAGGTACACTCAAATTCCATCTTTCAACTCCCACCTATTGGATGACCCTCCCTGTATTTTTTGTCCCTGGACAACCAAGCAATCATTCTGCAGGCCCACATCTCACTGATGAGCTCCTTAACTTAGTGACACCCCAAGCTCCAGGACCTTACTTACGAGGCTCTAGGTGATTTGGGGGAGCTGAAGGCTACATGGGGCTTTCTCTGCAGTCTTACCTATCCTTGCTGACACCTTTAAGGCCAGACCAACTTGATAGTGAGTTACACATCAGACCCTGGTTGGAGCTGGTCACTGGAAAAGCCCAAATCTCCTTTGTGTGCACAATTCCACCAAGCTCTCTGTTTGGCGGTAGGTACACTAAAACCCTGCTAGCTTCTCCTCTCCTATAGAATGGACCTCGGGCTCAGTTACTGTTTGGACAAATTGACCTACTTTAGTCCTCAGCCTAAGAAGTGCTGAGCCCCTCCTGGAGACTGAATTCTTTGGATGTCCTCCCCCTCACCCCATCTACATTTCTGGAGTCACATGCACTCCTTATGCTCCATTTCTGGAGGCTATATTCATCCTTAATTGTGCTCTCCTGAACATTGCCTTCCCAAATGAACAGCCATCAAAATAACAAGAGATGTTCATCACCATGAAGCCAAACCAAAGCCATATTCAAAGTGAAGACATCTGCAACCCATAATCGCTGGGATACACAATACAGTGATGCTGATGGAGTCCCTCTACAAAGCAGACAACAATGCTCAAACTACACAGAATGTTTGACTGAAATTCCCTTAGGAAGAACACTTTCCTGGGTCCCACACCTCTCAGTCAGACAGACAGCAGAAGGTTCCAGGTGGCCAACTTAGGGGTTTTCTTGTTGTCTGGAACCATACTGGTTGGAATTCTAAGGCGCAGATTTAATTCCAAATAGTCAGTGTGTGTAACATATCTTTGGTTTACACACTTTTTAAAAATTTTGTGTAAAATGTAATGTTCCCTTTGATTTTAATTTCATTGAGATTCACTGGGTAAATGGTCAGGTTTGGCATATAAGTCTATTGCTTAGTAAGATGGTTTGAGCTTCTATTGAGCCTGTCATCAAAGTGGTTACATACTACACAATAAGTAGTTTTTCAAGTCTTGTCCCTATCTTTTCCCTCTTCCTTTTTGAAGAGTCTCCAGCATCTGTGATTCTCATTCTTATGCCCATGTGTCCTCGGTGTTAAGCTTCCACTTGTAAATAAGAACATTTGTATTAGATTTTTTGTTTCTTTTGAAATTCACTTGGATATGGGCTGCCAGCCGCATCCATGTTGCTGCAAAGAACATAAATTTATTCCTTTTTCACAGCTGCATAGTATTCCATAGTGAATACGAATCTCATTTATGTTTTACACCTCACCCTTGAGGGCATTCAGGTTGCTTCCGTGAGGTTGCTATTGTGATTAGTGCTATGATAAATATAGATTATTGGTGCCTTTTAGCAGAATAATGCAGGTTCCTTTGGGCATATGTCAGGTAGTGTGTTTCCTGGGTAGAATGGAAACTCTGTTTTCAGTTCTTGGAAAAATCCCCTAATACTTTTCACATAGTTTGCACTACCTTCCATTCCCACCAGCATTATATGAACATTCCTGTTTCTTTGCCATGTTGCCAGAATTGTTTGTTTTGCTATAGTCATACCTACTAGTTTGAGATGGTATCTCATCATGGTTTTTATTTGCATTTATTTGATGATTAGCTATGTTGAGAATTTTTCATGTGTTTATTGGTTGCCTGCACATATTCTTTGGAGAAACGTTTCTTCATGGTTTTTGTTCACTTTGTGTGTCTGTGTGGTTTTTTTTTCATTGTTTTTCCTTCTAATTAAGTTTCTTAAATATTCTGAATATTAGTAGTCTGTACAGGCATCGTTTCCACAAATCTTCTCCCTTTCTGTAGGTTGTCTAATTGTTCTGTTGATTGTTTGTGACCCCACTTGTCCATTTTTGTTTTTCTGCATTTGCTTTTGAGGACTCGGTCATAAGTTAACTGACCAGGCTGATATTCAAAAAGGTGCTTCTCAGAGTTTCCTAGGATTTTGGTAGTTTGTGGTCTGATCAGTTTTAATCCATCTTGAGTTAACTTTTATATATGTTTTTGCTGTTTCACTGAAATAAGGGATTCTGTCCTTGGGGTTTACAATTTTTTGATAGCAACAGTGAACACTTTAATTAATTAATTATTTACTATTATTATTTTTTTAGAAAGCAGAATTCATGAAGAGGACAGAAAAGCTACCACATTGGAGGGACCCAAGGGGGTTGCCCAGTGAACACCTTTAAGTTCTTGAATATTAAAAGCACAAAGTGGTGATTCCACCCCTTGTTTAAAGGAGACCATATCTTTTTACAAGGAAACATTTACTGTGGAAAAAAAAGAAGGGCAAAAGTGGGAGGAGAAGAATGGAAAAACTAGTCACATATTTGTTTATTCAAAACAATATTTTCCAAAAGAAAAGTAACAACCACTATTTTTTTTTTCTCTTTTGCAAAATCTTAGACATGTCAACGTGGTTGCCTCCTGTTCAGTGTGACTGGTGAGTAAAAGACTTGCCCTACCTTGAGGCAAGAAGCAGAGCCTGAGCTTCCTACCTTGCAGCATCAATAACCTAAAAGACAGTAAGAAGTTGAACTGTACATACAGAGCATAAAAAAAAATTTAAATCAAACGAATAAAACAGATGTTCCAAGCTGTGTTTTACATGGAGACCAGCACAGGGTGCTCTTGGGACCTCCTGAATCCTGTAGGGCACCTGTGTCATTAGAATTTTAATGAAGTGTTCAGATTTCCAAACACAATTGCTCAACCAACACTGCTCCTGTGGAGTGCTACACCCAGATGCTGGACCCATCAGTCCAGATACTGTGGAATAGAAATTTGCTTGCCCTGTAAGTCTTTGAAGTTCTTGCCTTCCTCCAATCCACTTTACCAGGATCCTGACCTCTAGTCTTGGCTTTGTGCTTCTAGAGATCCTGGGGGACATCTCACAAAAAGCCACAACTCTCCACCTTTCTTCTTGAGTTTTGCCTTGGAGGTATAGAAGACTGTAAAACATTTTTAGTCTGCACAGTTTTCTTTCCATTTATGATAAAGCAGCCAGAAAATAAGGCTGTGATGCTTAAATGAGATTTTTTGTTCTTCTTATCTCCCAAGTTATGATGTATTCAATAGATCAACAGTCTAGGTATCAAGACTTCCACCGGATAAACTTTGCATGGTCTTCACTGCTATTGTGTGAGTTTCATCAGAGGCCAGTTGAACCTCACGACTATGTGTCTAATAGAAGAACATATCTCTTTTTCCTGTTGGAAAAAAGAAGCACATAAAACATTAACATTGGAAGTTTTAGTGCTTCACTCAGTTAAGTGGAGTTAAGTGTGCAAGGTTCCAGACTCTGGGTCTTTGCCCTCATCACCCAAAGTGCTTTGTGTCAATACCAAATCTGAAGCCACAGAAGCAACACTTGTGTCCCACTGAAACCAAAAATCAGGGAAGTTCATGTGATAAGTCCTCTTTCTGAGTTAGTGTCACTACACAACTGCTTTTAATACATTTTCAATATGTTTTTCCTATATCTGCATGAGCTCTGTGACACTTGTGTCCAAGGAGAAGACCATAACACTAGACGACTCTGTTCACCTGGTTGAAATGTACTATTCATTCACCTTGGTTTGTTTCATGTCCAAAATACTCCTTGTGGAAAATTGAGACCTCCACAGGTTGCTTGGTATGTATAAAGAATAAAAGTCTGAAAATATTTGATGCTATTGGATTTCCCCCACCCCGCCACCAACTTGGAACTTGTTCCCATTGATCCTGGCATTAGCTTACAGCATTCTTATTTTTTCTGCATTACTCAGATCTCCTTGTTTTGAGGTACACCAAAAACTATCTTCAACTCCAACCTTCTGCATGAACCTGCCTCTACTTTCTGTCCCTGGACAACCAATCAGCCATTCTGCAGGCCCACATTTTACTGATGAGTTCCCTAGCTAACTGATACCCCAAGTTCCAGGACCAACTCACTACCTTGCTTACGAGACTCTAGGTGATTTGGGTTGCTGCAGGCTACAAGAGACTTTCTTGGCAGACTTACCTCACCCTACTGATATGTCGGAAGCCAGACCAAGTTTTACAGTGAGCTGCCCACATCACACCCTGGTTGGAGCTGGCCACTGGAAAACAAACCCTCTTTTATGTGCACAATTCCTCCACTCTCTCTGTCTGTCTGTACACTGAATCCCTGCGAGCTTCCCCTCTCCTATAGAGCTGACCCCAGTCTCAGTTTCTGTGTGAGCACCTCGATCTATTTTAGTCTTCAACCTAAGAAGTGCCGAGCCACTTCTGGAGACTGAGTTCTTTGGATGCACATTCTCTCCACCATCTACCTTCCTGAAGTCACATGCAACTTTTATGCTCCATTTCCAGGGGCTATTTTCATTCTCATGTGTCCTCTCCTGAACATGGACTTACCAAATCAACAACCATCAAAAGAACAAGAGCTGCCCATCACCATGAAGAGAAAACAAAACCATATCAAAAATGAAGATATCTGTAACCCAGAAGAACTGGGATGCACAATATGGTGATACTGATGGAGTCTCACTAAAATGCAGTCAATGATGTTCAAACTACACAGAATGTTTGGCTGAAATTTCCTTAGGAAGGACACTTTCCTGGGCCCCACAATTCTCAGGCAGACATATAGAAGAAAGTTCCAAGTGGCCAACTTAGGGGTATTCTTTTGTTCTAGAACCATTTTGACTATAATTCCAATGCTCAGATTTCATTCCTAATAGTCAGTGTGTGGAACATATCTTTGGTTTTCACCCATTTTTAAAATTTTGTGTAAAATGCAATATTTCCTTTGATTTTGATTTCTCTTGAGATTCACTGGGTAAATGGTCAGGTTTGGTATATAAGTCTATTGCCTAATAAGCTGGTTTGAGCTTTTATTGAGCCTGTCACCAAAGTGGTTACATACTACACAATAAGTAGTTTTTCAAGTCTTTCTATTCCCTCTTCCTTCTTGAAGAGTCTCCAGCATCTGTGGTTCTCATTCTTATGCCCATATGTCTTCAGTGTTAAGCTCCCACTTGTAAATGAGAATATTTGGTATTAGATTTTCTGTTTCTTTTGAAATTCACTTGGAATAAGGGCTATCAGCTGCATCCATGTTGCTGCAAAGGACATAATTTTATTCCTTTTTCATGGCTGCAGAGTATTCCATAATGAATGTGGATCTCATTTATGTTATCTACTTACCATTGATGAACAGTAAGGTTAGTTCATGTTGCTTCTATTGTGATTAGTAATGTGATAAATATAGGAACACTATACTATTATCTTTTATTTTATTTTATTTAAGACCTGAGGCAAAATTCAGGATTAGGCATACAAATGGTCATCATACAGGTTAAATTTGGTTCTCCCTTTTATCCTTACTTTGCCTAGTTTGACATCAGTTGGGCTTATTGATGTCATGAGCCCCCTTCTCCTCCCCTGGCCATTTTGAGCTGTTGCCAGTCCCACTTTTTTGTTTTTTAAAAATTTTTTAAATTTTTAAAATTTATTTTATTTATTTATTTATTTTAATCAATATTTTTTATGATGATGTTGTGGGGTACAGTTAAAGGTTAGGTATACAAATACGTTTCATTCAGGCACCCTGTTGATAAGAGGTGTTTCACCATCCCCAGACAGATATTTGCTACCATTAATCCCATCTCGTCCTCCCCATAGTTTCCCACTACTATCAGTCATTTGCTTATAGTATTACATTGAATGTTCAAGGTTCATTATATGAGTGAGAACATGTGATACTCGGACCTTTGTTTCTGTGAGAGGTCACTCAGTATTATAGACTCTAGTACATCCAGGTCACTGCGAAATTCATGATTTTGTTCTTTTTAATGGCTGTGTAGTATTCCATCGTGTATATGTACCACATTTTTTAATCCAGTCCTCTTTGGATGGGCAGCATGCTTGTTTCCAGTTTCTTGCTATTGTGAACAATGCTGCAATAAACATACATGTGAAGGTATCTTTTTTATAGAGTGATTTGAGTTCTTCAGGATATACTCCCAGTAGGGGGATTGCGGAGTCATATGGGAGGTTGATACTTAGAGCTTTTAGGAATCACCACACTGCTTTCCACAGAGGTTGCACTAGTTTACACTCCCACCAACAGTGTAGAAGTGTTCCCTTTTCGCCACACCCTCTCCAGCAGCTGTTATTTTTTTAGTTCTTGATAATTGCCATTGTGAATGGAGTTAGGTGGTATCTCAGTGTGGTTTTGATTTGTGTCTCCCTGATGATTAGTGAGGTTGAACATTTCTTCATGTGTCTGTTGGCTGCTCGGCTGTCTTCCTTTGTGAAGTGTCTGTTCATATCTTTTGCCCATTTTATAATGGGGTTGTTTGTTTGTTTTCTTTTCAGCACATTTGAGTTCCTTGTAGATCCAGGATGTTAAGCCTTTGTCAGACCTGGTGTTGGCAAATACTTTTTCCCAGTCTGTAGGCTCCCTCCCTGCAATCTTGATGGTTTCTTTGGCTTTGCAGAAGCTTGTCAGTTTAATAAGGTCCCACTTGTCTATCTTCTCTCTTATGAACTGTGGATTTTGGGTTTTGTTCAGGAATTGGATGCCAGTTCCAATTTCCATGAGGGTATGTCCTTCATTTTCTAAGGTTCTTATCGTATGAGGTTTTACATTTAGGTCTCTGATCCATTTGGAGTTAACCTTTGTGCATGGAGATAGATAGGGGTCCTGTTTCAATCTTCTGCATGTGGTCAGCCAGTTTTCTCAGCACCATTTACTGAATAGGCTCTCCTCTTCCCAGTGGTAGGTGGTGGAGGCTTTGTCAAAGATGAGTTGGTTGAGTAATTGAGGTTTTGCTTCTGGAATCTCAATTTTATTCTATTGATCTATATGCCTGTTCCTATACCAATACCAAGCTGTTTTGATGATTGTAGCTTTATAGTAAAGTTTTAAGTCTGGTAATGTGATAATACCTGCTTTGTTTTTTTTGCTGATGATTGTTCTGGCTATTCTTGGATGGTTGTGTTTCCATATGAATTTCTGTGTTGTTTTTTCTAGGTCTGAGAAGAATGTTGCTGGTAATTTGATGAGTATTGCACTGAATGTGTAGATTGCCTTAGGTAAGATGGAAATCTTCACAATGTTGATTCTTCCAATCCATGAGCATGGGATATTTTTCCATTTGTTTGTGTCATCTTTGATTTCTTTGAGCAGTGTTTTGTAGTTTTCATTGTAAAGGTCTTTCACATCTCTGGTTAGGAAGATGCCAAGGTATTTCGTTTTTTTGTGGCTGTTGTGAATGGAATTGTGTTTTTTATTTGGTTTCTGTCTGTTTATTATTGATGTAAAGAAATGTAATTTTCTTTTGCACACTTATCTTGTATCCTGAGACTTTGTCAAAGGCCTTTAACAGTGTAAGGAGGTTTTTGACAGATTCTCTTGGCTTTTCAAGGTACACAATCATATCATCTGCAAAGAGAGATAACTTGACTTCCTCTTTTCCTATTTGGATACCCCTGATTGCCTTCTCTTCTCTGATTGCTCGAGTCAGGACTTCCAATACTATGTTGAACAGGAGGGATGACAGTGGGCATCCTTGTCTTGTTCCAATTTTCAGGGGAAATGGTTCCAATTATTGTCCATTTAGGAGTATGCTGGCTGTGGGTTTCTCGTAGATGGCTTTTATTATTTTGAGGTATGTTCCCCATATGCCTAGATGTTTGAGGGTTTTTATCAAGAAGCGGTGCTGAATTTTATCAAAAACTTTTTCTGCATCTAATGATATAATCATGTGGTTTTTGTTTTGACATCTGTTGATGTATTTAATTACATTTATGGTTTTATGAATGCTGAACCAGACTTGCATCCCAGGAATGAAGCCTACTTGGTCATGATGGATAATTTTTGCGATGTATTATTGAATCCGGTTTGCTAGGATCTTGTTGAGAACTTTAGCATCTATGTTCATCAAAGATATTGGCCTGTTGTTCTCTTTCTTTGTTGGATCTTTACCTGGCTTGGGTATCAATGTGATGTTGGCTTCGTAAAATGATTTGGGGAGAGTTCCATCTTTTTCAATTGCCTGGAATACCTTCAGTAGGATTGGTATCAGCTCCTCCTTAAATGTCTTGTAGAATCTGCTGGAAAGTCATCTGGACCAGGGCTTTTTTTTAGGTAGTTTTCTTATACGTAGTCAATTTCCTTGATTGTTATTGGTCTACTTAGGGTCTCAATTTCTTCTTGTTCCAACCTAGATAGGTTGTGTGATGTCAGAAAGTCCTCCATTTCCTTAAGGTTTTCAAGTTTGTTTCTATACAAGTGTACGTAGTAGTCTCTAATGAACTTTTGTATTTCTTCAGGGTCAGTTGTGACTTCATCTTTTGTGTTTCTCATTGTGCTTATTTGAGTTTTTTCTTTCTTTTTCTTGGTCAGTCTAGCTAGGGGACCATCGATCTTGCTTATCAATTCAAAGAACCAGCTTTTTGTATCATTGATTTTTTGTATTATCTTTTTGTATTCTATGTCCTGGATTTGGGCTTTTATTTTGGTTATCTGGATTCTTCTGCTGAAATTAGGGTTTTTGTGGTCTTGCTTTTCCAGCTTCCTTAGGTGGCTTTTTAGGCTGTTAATTTGTTTTCCTTCTATTTTCTTTATGTGTGTTTGTAGGGATATAAGTTCCCCTCTTACTACAGCTTTTAAGGCATCCCAGAGATTTTGGTAAGATGTTTCTTCATTTTCATTTGTTTTCAGGTATCTTTTGATCTCTGTTTTGATTTCATCATTGACCCAGGAGTTGTTTAGCATCATGCTGTTTAGTGTCCATGTCTTTGTGGGTTTTGGGGGGACCTTGTTGATGTCAATGTTTATTTGTATTCCACTGTGGTCCGAAAGGTGCACGGTAGAATTTTGGTCCTTTTAAATTTGCTTATGCTTGATTTATGGCAAATTATGTGGTCGATCTTAGAATATGTTCCATGCAGTGATGAGTAGAATGTGTATTCTGTGGCCTTTGGATGCAGTGTTCTGTAGGTATCAATTAAGTCCATTTGGTCCAGAGTCTCATTGAGGTTCTGGATCTCCTTGCTGATTTTTTGTCCTGATGATCTGTCTAGGGTTGTGAGTGGGGTATTAAAGTCCCCAGTTATGATGGTGTTAGAGTCAATATCTTTCTTTAGTTTTCCTAGAAGTTGCTTTATGAAAGTTGGCGCACCTATGTTGGGTGCATATATGTTTAGGATAGATATTTCCTGTTGATGGAGTGAACCTTTTACCATTATGTGGTGGCCCTCTGTATCTTTTTTAATTTTTGATAGTTTAAATGATATTTTGTCTGAAATTAAGATTGTGACTCCTCCTTTCTTTTCTGTTCCATTCACCTGAATATTTGTTTCCCATCCTCTTACTTTGAGTCTGTATATGTCCTTTCTAGTGGGATGGGTCTCTTGAGGGCAGTATATTTTTGCCTGGTGATATTTTATCCATTTTGCCATTCTATGTCTTGTCAGTGGTGTGTTTAGTCCATTCACATTTAGGCTAATACTTGAAATGTGAGAGTTTTTCCCTGTCATGGAGTTCTTATAGAGTTGTTGTTTTTCCACTTGGTTTTTTTGTATTTCTTTTGGTTTTGGGGTTGGTTCATGTATATTTTATTCTTTTCCCTGTACTCTTGTGAAGAACATTGTTCTTTTTTTCCTTTTCTTCAGTGTTTAGTACTTTCTTAAGTGTTTCATGTAGAGGTGGTTTGGTGGCAGCATAAGTCTTAGGGATTGGATATCTGGGAAAGATTTTAATTCTCCCTCACCGATGAAGCTTAGCTTGGCTAAGTAGGTTATTCTTGGTTAAAGTTGTTCATCTTTGAGGACTTTGAAGATAGGGCTCCAAGCTCTCCTGGCCTGCAGGGTTTCTGTAGATAAATCTGCTGCTATTCTGATTGGTCTTCAATGGTAGGTGATCTGGACTTTTTCTCTTGCTGCCTTTAGGATTTTTCCTTTTATGCCTACTTTGTTTAGGTGAATTATTATGTGTCTAGGAGTTGGTCTCCTCATTTGTTGTCTTGTAGGGGTTCTCTGAATCTCTTGTGTTTTAATTTTTGCATCACTGATTAGATAAGGGAAGTTTTCTTGAATGATCTCATGGAAAATTTGTTCCACGGTGGTCTCTGTCTCTATTTCTGCCTCAGGAAGTCCAATTGCTCTTAGGTTTG
This sequence comes from Carlito syrichta, assembly GCF_000164805.1. Classification (NCBI taxonomy): domain Eukaryota; kingdom Metazoa; phylum Chordata; class Mammalia; order Primates; family Tarsiidae; genus Carlito; species Carlito syrichta. The sequence continues at coordinate 112 of NW_007241786.1, read as the reverse complement.
GTCTCTTGAAGTAATTGCTCATCTCTTGAAGGTTTTGTTCTGTCTTTTTGAGCTTATTTTCTGTGTTTTTAAGAGTTTGGGTTAGTTCTATATTTTGGTCCTCAAGCTCTGG
>NW_007241785.1:0-565 GCF_000164805.1 Carlito syrichta | reverse complement strand
GAGACTTCCATTGCCCCACCCACCTATCAACAAACCCTACCTCAGTTCCTAAGGTAACATGGTGAAACAAGAGACAAAGACCCACCCCTATGCTGAATCAGACAAAAGCAATCCCCAGGCAGCCGAATAAAAAAAAAAACCAAACTGTGAGTAAATCTAGCTGCCTGCAATGAAAAACAAAGGGGAGAGGCCAGAGATCAGAGCTGAAGTGACTTTAGTCTTATCACTTATATTGATTTATGATATTATCATTTTGACTGTTTGTTTTGATCATGTTTATTGTTTGCCTTCTGACTTACACTGTTTCTTGATTTTATTGGTCTGTCTCTGTGTACCTATCAGTATACTTTAGGGAATCTTTTTTACATGTCTTTTTTCACTTCCTTCCGGCATTGTGTCTCTTTCTCACCTGATAGTTGGTATGTATGTCTATTTTTCCTCTCACTCTTCTCTCTTTCTAACTTCTATTGACACCCCCTTCCTCCATTATTTTCCTCTTTTATACCCCCCTTCTTAATCTAGGGACCAAGACTACATACTGCTGAATGGACAGATTGTAAGGCAG
>NW_007241784.1:1861-8771 GCF_000164805.1 Carlito syrichta | reverse complement strand
TGACCCTTTCCTCAAGAGCGGATAGCTTAATCTACCATGAGATAAGGATAAATTTTTCAATTTCCTTCTTCTAGTGCAACAACAAAGGGGAAGGAAAAAAAAAGACCTGTGTTCATATTTTATACTTCAAATCTGACCCTTTCTATCCTGTCACATATATATACATATAATGACATCAGATAAACAAAGCTAAGTAGTGACAAATGTTCATAACTGTTCTTTAAGGCCTATTTCAATTACCATATTTTGGTTTTCTCATCAATTCTGTCCTCTCCATTAATGATAATTTATCCTTCTTTTTATTCAACAGTGCTTAGTTTTGCCTCTTTCATTATTTTCATTCTGAATTACTGCTATTTGTATATGCATATGTGTCTTTTACTGGAATGTTTATCTTTATGTGAAAACCCAGTATTTGCACATAGAGTGGGAATGAAAAAGAAAGGATCAAATGGATGTTATCACCTCTAAAAAGTAATAACATTGAATAATAAGATAAGAAAGTACTCCTCTGATTTTGTCTTTTGGTTTGCTCACTGATTTCAAAGTTTTAATGATCATAATGTTCTGTCTCCCTGAAGAAACCATATGATTAAAAAAGTATAATCATTTAGTAGGGGACATAAATACTCCCAAAAATGAGATCTAAATCTAGTTATGCCTATTGTGTAAAAACGTATTCAGAGCCACACGGAAAAGGAGAGAAAAGAGAAGTGGACAGTAGACTAGAGAGAAGCTAGAAACATGAATAAGCGTACATATAAAGTAGTAGATTGTTATCTTCCCTGTTACATGTTCCCTGAAGCAGGCCTTGAAGATGAACTTGTTTTTAAGAATATAAAATTTGTAGTTGGAAGTATCTACATGACTGGTAGACTCTGTTCTAGAGTCCTCTCTAGGGTCAATCCTATAACTCTGAGTCTATTTCAGTAACAAAGAATATGACCTAAAGCCACAAAAGATAACTTAACATGGGAGTGTGTCTTTTATAGATGTGGTAGATGTGGAAGCCAAGTTTAATTTCCTTTGATATTTAAACTGAATAGAAGCTTCTCTTTGGAACCATAGCCACACTTGGAGATTTTTCTTCATGTTGCAATGAACTCTTATGTTACATATGAGGTCTCCTGCTATGGTTTTGATGGAGTGGCAAGTAACAGATTCTGAGTTAAGATATAAAGGTTGTAAGAACAATATAAAGGATAGCCAGAGTGGGTTAAAAATTCTATGCCATTCTCTTTAAGCCTGAGTCTTTAAGTTTTGATTAAAATGATCACAGAGAATAAATTACTTAGATCCCTTCCTAAGGGGTTTGTTGGCTTAGAGACTGCACTGATAAAACAAGAAAGATTACACTCCATTTCTGATATGTGGCCTAGAATGTTTAGGTAAGTGATGAGGCCTAGTTTTGGTACATAGATTACTGATGAGATTTTTCAAGTGGGACAACTAGGAAATGATAAGGAAATAGTTTGTGATGTATCTAATTGTGATCTTGTTCTATGCATATTACTCTATGAGAATAATGGCATAAATGTGTATTCCTATCTTTAGTTTATTGCTCTAAAAATGGGATAAAATATGGGAAACATTTAAAAAATACATATACTAAGGCCAAGTAAAATTTATAATCATTAAACTTTGACTATTTTCAGTACATTTAATATAATTTTAATTTTCACATCAGGTGATAAGTAGAAAATAAACATTCCACTAAGTATGGGTTCCATCTGTGCTCAGTAACTTTTTGGTTCTGTTCATTCATTAAGTGTAGTGTTTGAAGACTTTAGGAGATAGAGTATCAACATCTGTCACTTTGGTCTATTTGGCCTTCAAGTGAAAAAGTCTTTATCAACTATTAACTTTAATTATCATGGATAGTTCCTTATCTGTGCCTTGCCACTAGCAGCTCCTGTCCTTCTAGTCATTGTCTTGGATTTCAGCCACACTGGATTTCTTCTTTTCTAGGGCCTGGTATACCTCTACCAAGCTAAGAGGACAACAAAATTGAGGAGATCCCTCTCTGGAAACAGTGTTCTTCTCATCAGGTTGTTCATTTGGCAGCCACATGAGCCTATGGCTTATTCCTGACAAATGGACTTAACCTTTGGAATTGCTTTGCTAAATCCTAAGTTCTCATTTTTTATAATCATTCACAATGCTTGATACACTCACTTTTTAACATAGGAAAGTTATGCCTTTTAAAAATTAGAACCATATTTTTATTATCTAACCCCAGACATAAAATAGTAGTGAATATTTTTCTACCCTCTCATATTCACAATGATTTGTGAATTAAAAACATTTCCAGTTATATTCTGAAGGTACCTACCTCCACAGTATTAATTCCACACATTTAAAGGACCCTTTCATCTAAGTCTCAAGTTGGTCGTTAGTAGTAATGTCAGACTTTCAGAAGAGCCCAGTGAAAATGTAAATTGGTGTTCTTTTAATTAATGTCATTGTTGCTTCTCATTACTCACTATGTAAGCCTTTTATCTGGGTACTAGAATACAAAAGTTTTTGGTGAAGACTGATATTGAGTCAAAAGGATGGTTTGTTGACTAAATAATAAAAAAAATAGGTAATTAAAAAAATTAGTGTAAATTATTAAAGTGGAATTTTCCCTCCCCAAAAAACATGAATGCAAATATTATTAGGTAAAGGATCATTGCATTCTACTCTATAGATATAAAATTTTAATTTAACAATTTTTGTTATTAGACATATTTCCAGCTTTAACCTATAAACACTAACACTATGTTGCATATTCATGATTGTTGTTTCTGCTTTAAAGTTCTTTGTGTTTTAAAGTGTTAATCAAAATATGTCATATTAAGAATATAACACTTAAATATAGAATTTTAAGAAAATGTGCATGGGGAAAAAGTAAGAAATGACAAATAGTTTATAATTCCACTTCTTTTATGATTTGGGGTTTTGGTATACTTATTTCCAGAATGCAAAGTATTCCTGTAGGATGAATGAGATCTTGTGATACTCAAAAAGCTATAAATTATAGATACAAAGTGGATAAAATCCCTCATTAAATAGTAAGCTTTCGTTATTCAAATTTTAGCAAACATTTAAATTATATCTATAAAAGTCATCTCTCTGTATTTCATCTCTACATTTCCCTAAGTCCCTGAAGCCCAGTAAAATTTATTTTAGATGTGGTTTATAATGTCTGGAATAACAACTACCCTGAATATAAGCAGATATTCATTAAATAGCAAAGGCTGGCAATCAGATGCTTCTGAGAGCCCTGCAACTGGGTTCTAAAATTTCTTAGCCAAGATGGAGTAATACAAACCCCCAAAGCCTGTCTAACCTGGTCACAGATTTCCCAGACATCCTGGGGGAACTCAGAGCTGCTGCTGCATTGCTGAGTGGTCTAGAGGCAGTTCCATGATTCACGGGAACATGAGGCTGATGTGGCTCTAATTGGGGACTGCTCTTCCTTATGGATCAAAAGATGCTAGCTTTCCTCTTCCCTCCAGTAAAATGTCCATAAAGGAAAATTATGCCTGATTTATTTACTAGCATTTTTTAGAGTAAATAATGAAAATGCTGGTTAAAAAAACCGAATAGATCCAATTAATTTGAACCTTCAAAATAAAACCTGACAGTTTCACAGCAAAGGCAAATGAGTCATCTTAGGTTGGGAAGGTGGGCTATGACATTTAGTCCTATTAAAGAAATCTTATTAGCATCAAAAACAGTTTGGGAATAAATAAGCAGGTGTAGCCCTACATGGTTCAGTACTGATACTGATCTTACTTCAGATTCTACAAATGTTCAAAAAGGGAGAGAACACACTAAAACATCCAATGTACATTTGATATCATGCTCCTTTGCAAACCGACATGCTGACCCAAGTCAAAACTACAAGTAGATATTTAGAAGCAGAAAGGAGTCACTGAAAGAGCTTCAGTGTGAGTAGCCCATTAAGGAATAATGGGCTAAAACCTGGTCTGACTGGATTATGGGTTCACAGTGGAGAATTTTCAGCATCTTTGTGCTGAGCACCCTGCTCGATGCTTTCACACATAATTTTTAGATAATAGTTTTAAAAAATGCTGTGAAAGTATTTATCCTCATTTTACATAGGAATAAAATGACATTTGGAAGGTGTATCTTATCCAAGGTCAAAGTGCTCACAAGAGGCAGATCCATCCTAGAGCAATCTTCATAGGCAACCCAATCATAACCCAAGAAAAGGTGTGAAAGTACCATAGAACTCACTCTGTAAACTCTGGCATAGCTCTTACTGTAGCAAACATTGTTCATACAATATTTTAGATAATTAAGAATGTTAGATTATAAATACAAAATATTACCCTACCCTAGTATCATAGCATATTTATATTTAGAATAATATGTGTAATCTTAATATACAACTTTTCCAAAAAGAGATGTCAGACTGAGAAGGCCCAGTAATCAGCAATAAAAACAAATCTGCACTTAGCAAGTGGTCTCTGTTCAACCCAGTGCAACCCAATAAAATGCTGTTTAAGGTTGGGTGCGGTGGCTCAAGCCTATAATCCCAGAACTTTGGGAAGCTGAGGTGAGGAGATTGCCTGAGTCCATGGGTTGGAGAACAGCCTGGGCAACTTGGCGAGACCTCATCTCTACAATAAATTTTTTTTAAAAAAATAACTGGGCGTGGTAGCTTCCCTGCAATTCTGGCTACTTGGAAGGCTGAGGTGAAAGGATTGCCTGAGCCCATCAGGTCAGTGCTGGGATGGCTGTGAGCATGCCACTGCACTCCAGCCTGGGCAACGGAGTGAGGATGTTTATATCATCACTTTGCAGCAACTTGGATGGATCTAGGTCTATAATACTCAGTGATGTATCACAGAAACAAATAACTGAGTACTACATGTTCTCACTCATAAGCAAACCCCAAACAATTATTATAATACTATAAGAAAGGGATAGCCGGGCTCGGTGGCTCAGCCTGTAATCTGCGCCTTTGGGAGGCTGAGATGAGTGGATTGCCTGAGCCCGCAGGTTCGAGACCCACCTGGGCAGGGAGACCTCATCTCTACAAAAAACTAAAAAATCAGCCGGGCGTGGTAGCGCATGCCTGTAATTCCGGCTACTCAGAAGGCTGAGGTGGAAGGATTGCCGGAGCCCAGCAGGTCGAGGCTGCGGTGGCCAGGAGCGGCCACTGCACTCCAGTCTGGGTGACAGAGTGAGACTACAATTCAAAAAAAAAGAAAGAAAGGGATTGGCCTGTTTATATTATCTCTTATGGCATGGGCACTTGGAGTTTTGATCAGGAATTGCCAGTTCCAATTTCCTTGAGTGTTTCCTGCATTTTCTAAGGTTCTTATAGTTCTTATAGTTTAAGGTTTTACGTTTAGGTCTCTGAACCATTTAGAGTTGATTTTTGTGTATGGGATAGGTAGGGGTCCTGTTTCAACCTTCTGCATGTGGTCAGCCAGTTTTCTCAGCACCATTTACTGAATAGGTTCTCCTCTCCCCAGTGGTAGGTGGTGGAGGCTTTGTCAAAGATGAGTTGGTGAGAAATTGAGGTTTTGATTCTGGAATCTCAATTCTATTCCTTTGGTCTATATGCTTGTTCTTGTACCAATACCAGGTTGTTTTGATTATTGCAGCTTTATAATAAAATTTAAAGTCTGAGAGTGTGATACCTCCTGCTTTTTTGTTTGTTTGTTTGTTTTGTTTTTTGCCGAGGATTGTTTTGGCTATTCATGGTCGTTTATGTTTCCATATTAATTCCTGTATTGTTGTTTCTAGATCTGAGAAGAATGTTGCCGGTAATTTGATGGGTATTGTGTTAAATCTGTAGATTACCTTGAACATCTATCATAATACTATAAGAAAAGGATTAACAGTAGTGGGAAACTGCAGGGTGTGGGGGTTGGGGCAGTGGAATCGGCAGTGGTGGGAATCTGCCTGGGGAAGGGGAGGCACACCTCATCAACAAGGGTACCTGCACAATGAATATTTGTTTACCTAACCCTGAATTGCATCCCATCATTTTAAAATAAAAAATATATATAGAAAAAAGAAAGGGATTGGCAGTAGTAGGAAACTGCCAGGGGTGGAGGGGGGACACTTCATCAATAAAGGTAACCGATCTCAATCCAGGTAAAGTGGGGACCAAAGTGAGGCCCAAACATGACCTGTACAATGACCATTTGTATGCCTAAACCTGAATCGTACCCCCACATCTTTAAAGTTAAAATTAAAAAATACATAATCACAGCAACACAAAAAGCCCAAGTGCACTAATGTCATAATATTTTTGCATATAAATGTTAACTTCATACCTCCCTTCTGTCTTCTTTCATGCATAAAATGAATATCTGCTTGTTTCTTGCCCCTTCATCCTACCAGACTCTATTTCCAGCTGCCTTCCTTTTGGGGAAACTTCCTTCCTGCTATAATCCAGGCCCACCTTGTCATTGCACAATGATAGGTTCAGATTTACCCTTGTGACTCAGGTTGGTCAAATCAGAGTGATCCACATTATCCAGTGCTTTATTTTGCTGTTACTACTGTAACAAAATACCACAAACTTGGTAGCATAAAGCAACTGAAATTTATTCTGTCACAGTTCTTGGAGACCAGAAGTCTGGAATCTGTTTTGTTAGTCAAAGTCAAGGTGTCAAAAGGCCCATGCTCCCTCCGGAGGCTCTAGAGGAGAATCTATTCCTTACCAATCCCAGATTCTTGTGGCTAATAGTACTCCTTGACTGGTGGCCCATCACTCCTACCTCTGCCTTGATGGTCACATTACTTCTTCCTCTTCTGTGTATTGAGTCACCCTCTGCCCTTCTTTTTTTTAATCAATATTTTTTATTATGATATTGTGGGATACAGTTAAGGGTTAGGTATACAAATGTGCTTCGTTCAGGCACCCTTGTTGATAAGAGGT
>NW_007241784.1:0-1216 GCF_000164805.1 Carlito syrichta | reverse complement strand
AATAAACATATGTGTGCAGGTATCTTTTTTATAGAGTGATTTGAGTTCTTCAGGGTATATTCCCAATAGGGGAAATGCGGTGTCATATGGGAGTTCGATATTTAGAGCTTTTAGGAATCGCCACACTGTTTTCCACAGAGGTTGCACTAGTTTGCACTCCTACCAACAGTGTAGAATTGTTCCCTTTTGGCCACACCCTCTCCAGCAACTGTTATTATTTGAGTTATTGATAATTGCCATACTGACTGAGTTAGGTGGTATCTCAGTGTGGTTTTAATTTGCGTCTCCCTGATGATTAGTGAGGTTGAACATTTGTTCTTGTGTCTGTTGCCTGCTCGGATGTCTTCCTTTGAGAAGTGTCTGTTCATATCTTTTGCCCATTTTATAATGGGGTCATTTGTTTTTTTCTTTTCAGCACATTTGAGTTCATTGTATATCCAAGATGGCCTTTGTCAGACCTGGAGTTGGCAAATACTTTTTCCCAGTCTGTAGGCTGTCTCCCTGCTCTCTTGATGGTTTCTTTGGCTTTGCAGAAGCTTGTCAGTTTAATGAGGTCCCACGTATCTATCTTATCTCTTATGTCCTGTGGTTTTTGTTCAGGAATTGGATGCCAGTTCCAATTTCCATGAGTGTATGTCCTTAATTTTCTAAGGTTCCTATGGTTTGAGGTTTTACATTTAGGTCTCTGATCCATTTAGAGTTAATTTTTGTGTATGGGGATAGATAGGAGTCCTGTTTCAATCTTCTGCATGTGGTCAGCCAGTTTTCCCAGCACCATTTACTGAATTGGTTCTCCTCTCCCCAGTGGTAGGTGGTGGAGGCTTTGTCGAAGATGAGTTGGTTAAGAATTTGAGGTTTTGCTTCTGGAATCTCAATTCTATTCCATTGGTCTATATGCCTGTTCCTGTACCAATACCAAGCTGTTTTGATTACTGTAGCTTTATAGTAAAGTTTGAAGTCTGGTAATGTGATACCACCTGCTTTGTTTTTTTTTTGCTGAGGATTGTTCTGGCTATTCTTGGTCGTTTGTATTTCTATATGAATTCCTGTGTTGTTTTTTTCTAGGTCTGAGAAGAATGTTGCTGGTAATTTGATGGGTATTGCATTAAATCTGTAGATTGCCTTAGGTAAGATGGACATCTTTCCAATGTTGATTCTTCCAATCCATGAGTATGAAATATTTTTCTACTTGTTTGTGTTCATCTTTGATTTCTTT
>NW_007241783.1:0-1081 GCF_000164805.1 Carlito syrichta | reverse complement strand
TGAATAGGTTCTCCTCTCCCCAGTGGTAGGTGGTAGAGGCTTTGTCGAAGATGAGTTGGTTGAGAAATTGAGGTTTTGCTTCTGGAATCTCAATTCTATTCCATTGGTCTATATGCCTGTTCATATGCCAATACCAAGCTGTTTTGATTATTGTAGCTTTATAGTAAAGTTTGAAGTCTGGTAATGTGATACTACCTGATTTTTTTTTTTTTTTTTTTTTTTTTTTGCTGAGGATTGTTCTGGCTATTCTTGGTCGTTTGTGTTTCCATATGAATTCCTGTATTGTTTTTTCTAGGTCTGAAAAAAATGTTGCTGGTAATGTGATGGGTATTGCATTAAATCTGTAGATTGCCTTAGGTAAGATGGACATCTTCACAATGTTGATTCTTCCAATCCATGAGTATGAGATATTTTTCTACTTGTTTGTGTCATCTTTGATTTCTTTGAGCAGTGTTTTGTAGTTTTCGTTGTAAAGGGCTTTCACGTTTCTGGTTAGGAAGATGCCAAGGTATTTCTTTTTTTTATGGTTATTGTGAATGGAATTGTGCTTTTTATTTGGGCTTCTGTTTGTTTATTATTGGTGTAAAGAAATTCGATTGTCTTTTGCACATTTATTTTATATCCTGAGTCTTTGCCAAAGTCCTTTATCCATGTAAGGAGGTTTTTAACAGATTCTCTTGGGTTTTCAAGGTACACGATCATGTCATCTGCAAAGAGAGATAGCTTGATTTCTTCTTTTCCTATTTGAATACCCCTGATTGCCTTCTCTTCTCTGATTGCTCTAGCCAGGACTTCCAATACTATATTGAACAGGAGGGATGAGAGTGGGCCTCCTCGTCTTGTTCCAATTTTCAGGAGAAATGGTGCCAGTTTTTGTCTGTTTAGATTTTTGAGATTTGTTGTTGAATCCGGTTCACTAGGATCTTGTTGAGAATTTTAGCATCTATGTTCATCAAAGATATTGACCTGTAGTTCTCTTTCTTTGTTGCGTCTTTGCCTGACTTGGGTATCAATGTGATGTTAGCTTCGTAAAATGATTTGGGGAGAGTCCATCTTTCTCAATCACCTGGAATACCTTCAG
>NW_007241782.1:32759-34624 GCF_000164805.1 Carlito syrichta | reverse complement strand
AAGAAACTAATTTGTATTCCAGCACCTTAATATTTACCTGGGAGTTGTTGGGGTGATAGTGAGCTATACCAGCTCTTTAGATTTTCAGCCCTCTTCAGTGGCCACAATTTTGGGTCTAGGTGTTCTGTCCATTCTTCAGAAGTACAGAAGTGGGTGCACCTGCTCCTCAATGGCCTTTTGGTCTGTGCAGTGGACAAGGTCCTGGAGGTTTAGGCCTCTTTGGGGATGAGTGCACATTAAATGACCCATAAACTGTACCTATAGCAACAGACTTCATTCCTCTTAGCAGGTTTGTTCTTACTAGATCTCTGTTTGGCTATGGAGTTTTGTTGCTAATGGCAGACTCCAGTTGAGATTCCTCTTTTGGCCCTCTTTTTCTGCAGCCCTCCATGTTGGCAACCTGTTGTTTCTCTAACATCTTGGGTGAAAAAAGCTTAAGAGTTTTTCTTTAATTGGCTATACATCTGAAACTTTTGACCATTCCTGTTTGTAATGATCTAATGTAAAACTTTTTACAGTGAACAGACACATGGATGTGAAATGATTTGTCCCTTCTTATTTCTAATTATGAAAGGAAAATTTGTTAAGATCCTTTATTAATTACAGTCTTAGTTGTGACGTGTAGACAATTAGATGAGAAGTTATCAGTTCTCATTCCTTATTATACCACACAATGAGTACAAAGCGTTTCACCCATCTGACAGGAAAGGTACTGGACTTAATAAAACGATCCAAATTTTTCTCTCCCCTCAAAATTTTTATTCAGCAAACTTGACATAGCAAACTCTAGTGTTATCTAGCACCAATGATTCAGTAAATGATAAGAGCACTTGGAAGTTTGATTGGAAAAGCAGCTTAAAATGATAATAGGCTGTTTTACTCTGAGTTAACAGGATAAGTTAATAAGTATGTGATCCCTTTGCTTTTTGTCCTGGAAGAGGGCTTATTTTGTCAGTTTAGATTTGAGATAGTTTTACTATAGAAAAAGGAGCATGAAGTTTAATATCTCTTTTTGTCCTAGTCACCTCCCTGAGGGGATACTGGTTAAGGCATCTGAAAACCTGAAAGGGCATCCCAGAATGGATCCCAGTGGAGAAGGAGTGGGGCGAAGGAGAAAATGGTACCTGTGGCTTGATCTTTGCTGTCCTTAGCAGGGCAACTGCGGGGAAATTATAAGGCAGTGGGGGAGGGAAGGGGCTGGGGTCAATTGACATGGTCATTGGTGCCAGCTTTTCCTCTAGAATTAAGTGTATAAACAGAGGAGGCCAAGAATGTGGATGAGCAGGAGGGGAAACTGATGGAGGGTAGGGCAACAAAAGCAAGTTATGAGAGACAAAATTAAATCAGCTGTGTCAGGGTTTGAGTCATAAGAGGGATAGCAAGAAGAAGGTAAAGTAATTAAAGAAGTTAGAAATAACATGCCACAGGGGAAAAAAGGGATCTGGGCAGTGGGCCACTTTGCAAACTTCAGACCATTTGCCCTCATGGTGGCAGTAGAGTTGAAGTTTGAAGGAGAGGGTTGCAGATAAAAGACCTGCCTTGGGTACACCTCCTAGATACCTAGCCAGTATTGAGAAGATACTTAGAGCAGATGTTCCTCTTTAGTGAGAGGGTCCTGAGACCTTTTAAAATGCCTTTTAATGGGGGGGATCCTTAACCCCCCATATTGAGGGCTTCCCCTGAGGAGTCCTTAAGAAGACAGGAGTTAGTGTTGAGAGTGTTCTCAAAGAGACCAGAAAAATAGAAATCCATCCACATCCTCATTTGGGATCCCAAAACAGGATCAATTAAATGAGCCTAGTGGTATGGGTACATAATGGGCAAAGTCATTCCCTTAATCGCCTTGATCCACTGGAGACAGCAGC
>NW_007241782.1:25759-32481 GCF_000164805.1 Carlito syrichta | reverse complement strand
GTACCAACTGAGGGAGAGAGAGCACCAAGGAGACTCCACAAGAAGTAAAATTCCCCATATAAGCCACCGAAAATGTTAAGTTTCCAAAATGTTAGGTCTGTTGGCCTGGGAGCTGAGCCAGTGCCATGAGTAAGATCCAAAGAATTGCACAGAAATTGCATAGGAAAATGTTGTTGATTTGGAAAGTAGAATAGAGAGAGAAAGAGGAGTCACCTCTTCAAGGTAGGAGAGGGAGTCAAAGCTTAGGAAAACAAAAGCATGCCATGCCTGCTTGAGAGTGAATGCTTTTAAACTTTAAACCTTTCCATTGGTGGGAACAAATATTTAAGGTGATTGGGTGGCAGTCTGCTTCAAGTCACCAAGAAGGGGTGGGTAGGTAGGTGGGTTAGTCACACAGCCATTGCCTTGGTGATGGTGTCTTTGTGTAATGTAGGTCATGAGAAGCTTCTTTATGTGATATGGTCTGTCTTTGTTACATAGGCCATGAAGTACTGCTTACAATAGATTAGGTTATCTTGAATCTTTATGGCTAAAAGACAAAATTGCAATAGAAAAGCAAACAGTGCAAATCAGGCTTGTGTAAGAGGGTTATATATTATCAGTATCTGTCTCTTGGAAAATGGTTCTGTCCTTGGCTAATGACTAAAAGATTAATTAAAGTGAACTGCTAGAAAAACATGAAAAAGCTAGGCAATGCTATAGTAACTGCTCTTTGGTTATATAAAATCCATCTTGGTCTTTTGTCACTTTATATTTGTATTGAATACTTATATTTTTATTATCTTTATATTTATATTTGAATCTGAGTCTCACTCTGTCACCTAGGCTGGAGTACAGTGACACATCACAGCTACTGCAGCCTCAAACTTCTGGGCCCAGTAATTCTTCTGCCTTACAAGAAACTGGAACTACAGGTGTGTACCACCATGTCTGGCTATTTTAAAAATTTATTTTAGAGAAAATATCACAACAAGTCGCACAGTCTGGTTGTGAACACCTGGGCTCAAGCAATCCTCTTGCATCCATATTCCAAAATGCTAGGATTAAAAGCATGAGCTACCATGTGTAGCCTATAATTTTTATACTAAAAAATCAACTTATTTATAATCTGTGAGTCATCAAGGAGTGCATATTGATGGATTAAGGGATAGTTAGGAAGTGGCTTTTGTGAATTAGATAGTGGCAATGATAACATCTTGACAAATACAACCAGAGTTAGTAAGTGGATTCAAGATGCACTTCAATATTACAACAGACAAGGCCTGATCACATGCTTACTATGTGGACCTCTCAAGAACAGGGTAGAATGTACTCCTATATGGTGAGACTACTTTGTTAAGTTTCAGGGTACTTTACAGAGATGAGGGGAACAAGAAGACAAGGTGAGCATCGGGAGCAGTTGTGTTGAGTGAGTTTCCCACATAGGAGACTATACAGAGATGCTTCCTCCTCATGCACTTGTGTCATGTATCTCAATCGTGATTCCTGGGGAGACGCAGTCTTCAGGTGCATCAGGAGTCCATTGGATCTATAAGAGGACATCTTGCCTGGGGTGGGGTGAGACTATCATAGGGCATGTGTGGGATGTACACCATATGCGATTCCAGACACTTAGAGGTGCTCATTTAAGACTAAAGCTCTATTTCAGGGCAGAAGCAATTCTGAACTGAAAAGTTAATTGCTGCTTGTGCTGGGTCACCTAAGCATTGAGTTTCCAATCTTGGTCCAGGTGAAGCTGCTCCCAGGCAGCAAAAGGAGTTAAAACATCTTGATTTGGGCTGGGCACGGGGACTCAAGTCTGCAATCTCAGCTCTTTGGGAGGACAAGGCAAAAGGATTGCCTAAGCCTAAGAGTTTGAGACAAGCCTGGACAACTTGGTGAGACCTTGTCTCTACAATAAATAAGAAAAAAATAGCTGGGTGTGGTGACCACAGTTCCAGCTACTCGGGAGGCTGAGGCCAAACGATCACCTGAGCACCGGGTCAAGGCTGCGGTGACTGTGAGCATGCCACGGTCTGAACGAGAGAGTGAGACTCCAACTTTAAAAAAAGAAACCCATATCTGACCTTTGTCCTGAAAGATGTCTGAGGCTGCAGACCTTACACATTTCATTGACTCACAGTTCTTACCTGAGCACACCTCCCTCTCATGGAGACAGAACATGCACCCTCCAGGCAAAAGGATCTCCCCTGGACTGAAAAAAAACAAAAAACAAAAAAACAGTGGCATCCTTATTAAAGAGAAAGGGGAGATGGATATGTGGTGAGGGTCAGCACACACCAGCCCAGACTGCCAAGGACTCGCAAAAGCCATGAAGGCATCTCTAGGGAAGAGACATAAAAGAAGCACAGGACAGTAATCAAATCATTTTGTGCCCTTGAAGTGAAAGTGAGGAAACTTGCAAAGAGGCAGGAGGGGAGATGGAGGTGGTATTCTGCCTTTAGGTAAGGTGAGGAGTTTTTGGTGAGCAGTGAGGGTACATGGGCCAACCAATCCCTGTAGGGGCAAGAAGGAAAGAACATGGGATTGATTATGTGTTTCTACAGACTGATTGGCAAAGGCGGAAATAGGGAAAAGGAGAGGAGAACAGTGTGTGTAACAAGGGACACAGTCAAACAAAAAAGCAGATATCTGCCAGGGTGGGAAAGAAAACCAGATACTGGTACTGTGAGCATGAATAATTGAAGAACAGTATCAGCTTTGAGGTAATTTGGGGGAAACAGGAATGACTTGGAACTCGACCATGCCCAAATGTTTCTTAGGTGTTTGGGCTTTTGGAGATCCACATCAGAATTTTCATTTTTTTGACAAAGTGATACTTTTCATGATATACACTGTTACAAGTTTACCCTTCAGCAGGCCAGGGATGAATTTAATATTGTCCTTAGATGAGATCTTCTACCTTTTAAAATGGCCACTGTACATTACAAAGCATTTTTAGTTACACTTGATGACTGAGACTGTTTTTATTCACTGTGAAAGGATGCATGTTTGAGATTTCTATTTGTGTGAGTAAAACATATAGCTATTAAATGTTTGTGTCTCAATTATAAAAAAGGATGTTTTCCCCTGAATGTGCTATTTTTTATCCTATGCATTTATTATAATGAAAACTTAATGTTTATAATAAAAAATGAATTATATAAATATAATTAATTAAATATATAAGGGAGAATTGTGTTGTCAATTTCTTCTGCCATCCAAATACTAACCAGACACGACCCTGCTTAACATCCAAGATCAGATGAGATTAGGCACTTTCCAGGTGTTATGGCTATAAACTTTGTTGTCAATGTCTTATCATTTCCAAGGAAGAGTAATTACAATTGTCACATTGGTGTCTTTCTGACTTCTCTCTTCTCTCTCTTCTTTCCACATTGCCCCTGCTAAATCTCTGTTAACTGAACACAATGCACACTAGTTATATATATAGAAATTGCAGAAGAAAATTCCTTGCAGTAGCCCCTGACCACCAGTCAAGAAGTGCTGAAGATGGTGTCTGACTTCACTGCCTAGGCACATCTTGACAAGGAAGCTGGGAAAACAAATTTTGTGCACAAATATCATGTAAATCAGAGGTATGTGACCCATCTTTGCAAACAAGGCTTATTTAAATGAGTGACAGCAGTGTCTGGTAATAACCACAGCAATCGCTCTGCATTCAGACAAATCAGCCATCACAAAAGCAATTCTCACGTGGATGGTGTTTGCCTCTCTGAGTTCAGGGAGGACCCTTACCTGGAGACTCCTCTTCATTGTCCCTAATGGAGGGGGGGGCGTGCAAACAGATTACGCTGTGTGCTGATAAAGCCAGTCCCTCTCCTGCCTTTGCAGTTCTGGGAGAGCCACTCCATCCCTGGCTTGTTTACATTTAATCACAGGAGTTGAACCAGAAGATGCAACATGAAGTTTGGCCTGAGATGGGTTCATGCCATAACCAATTTACATGGTGACATCAGGGAGAAATCGGAGGGGTGTGTGTGTGTGTGTGTGTGTGTGTGTATATGTGCTGATAAAGCCAGTCCCTCTCCCGCCTCTGCAACTCTAGGAGGGCCACCCCCATCCATGACTGTTTACATTTTATCACAGGAGTTAAACCAGAGAATGCACCATGACATTTGACCTGAGGTGGGTTCATGCTATAACCATTTTTACATGGTAACATCAGGGAGAAATTGGAGGTGTGTGTGTGTGTGTGTACATATGTGTGCATTCCTCTCTTAAGCACCGTGCCTCTGTGTCTGCAGGTGTCCATTGTGAGGTGCAGCTGGCGGAGTCTGACAGGAACCTGAGACAGCCTGGGGGGTGGTCAGGACTCTCCTGTGAAGGATCTGGGTTCATCTTCACGGAATCCTATATAAACTTGGTTTGCCATTTTCCAGGGAAGGGGCTGGAATGGGTTGGTATTTTTAGAAACAAAACTAATAGTTACGGTCCCAAATACACTGCATCTGTAAAAGGCATATTCGCCATCTCAATGGACGATTCCAAGACCATCGCCCATCTGCAAATGAACAGTCTGAGACCCGAGGACACAGCTATGCATTACTGTGCCAGACACTCATTGGGTGAATGTCAGTGTGAGCCAAGACACAAACCTCCCTGCAGGGGCGCACAGCTGCACCAAGGAGTGCTAGGGATACACTGAGTATGGGAAGAGCTCCTGGGAGCAGGTGAAGAAACAGGACTCCGCTGGAAATATAGGCTTGTGTTTTCGGGATTCTGGAGTCATATAGATTGTGATATTTTATTATTGTTATTTATTATCATTCATATTAAATTTTAATAATTAGCATTGTATGTAGAGCTAAAATATGAAAACATATATACTTTCATGAAAAAATCATTACCAATTACTTACATTTATCCTTCCAATTAATGTAACAACTATTATTAACATTTATTGATATCAGTAACTACTTAGCTATGAGGATAAAAATGTATGCCTATATCCATATATAGGTATACAGATATATGCATATCTGTGTACCAATATAGACATAGATATTCATATTTAACATCAAAATTAAATTATTCTTTAAGAAAGTACCAAATAATAAAAAGTATTGATGAACTAAATGTAAGTCAATGGGGTAATTCAGAATTATTTTTAATGATTTTCTGTTGTTTACATGAGTTGATTATTATTTGATCATTTAAAAATTGTATACTTTCATTCAAAACATATAAGAGTAAATTTCAAATGTCTCCTCACAAAATAAAAGTTTTGAGGTGATTATTATTATCTCATTGCCACCCATAAATATATACAACCATAATTTATCAACTTTCAATATTTTTTAAAAATGCAATTTTTTAATCCATTCTTAATAATGATCTTCATCTTCTTGTTCAGATCTGATTAGATCATTGTGAAGTGCTTTTCCTCACTCCTGCCTCTCATTGACTCTGGGAATGACTCCAGGACATGAGGAGGCAGTTGCACCCGTGTATATGCATGTGATCAGGAGTCAGAATACAGAATCTCTCTCTCTCTCTCTCTTTCTCTCTCTCTCTCTCTCTCATTCTCTTTCTCTCTCTCTCTCTCATTTTCTCACTCTCTCTCCTAATCTTGGGACTGAAGACTTTCCATTATCTTCTACCTGCTGTTTTTCCAAATAATTTCACACTTTAATTCATTGTGCCTTCCTTTAATATTTTTTTAAAATTGAAAGTAAAAATTATTTTAATTTAATTTTTTTTATTTTCAAGATGTGGGGTAAAATTTAGGTTAGGTATACAAATGTTCATTAGGCATGTATTCTTGTTGATAAGGTGTGTCCCCCACCTCACCTGGCAGATTCTCACTACTGCCAATCCCATTCCTGCTCTCCTCTGGCAGTTTCCCACTACTGCCAATCCTTTTCTTATACTATTACAATAATTGTTCAAGGTCAACTTATAAGGGAGAACATGTGGTACTCAGTTCTTTGTTTCTGTGATATGTCACTCAGTATTATAGATTGGAGTCCATCCAGCTTGCTATGAAGTTCATAATTTTGTTCTTCTTTATGGTTGCATAATATTCCATCATGTATATGTACCACTTTTTTTTTTTATCCAGTCCTCTTTCAATGGGAAGCATGGTTGGGTCTATGTTTTTGCTACTGTAAACAGTGCTGCGATAAATATATGTGTACAGGTATCTTTTTCATAGAGTGATTTGAGTTCCTCTGGATATATTCCCAGTAGGGACATACCAGGGTTGCATGGAAGATTGATTCTTAAGACTTTTAGGAATTGCCAAACTGTTTTCCACAGAGGTTGTATTAGTTTACACTCTCACCAACAGTGTAGAAGTGTTCCCTTTTCACCGCATCCTCTCCAGCATCTGTTGTTTTTTGAGTTATTGATGATGGCCATCCTGACTGGAGTTAGGTGATATCTCAGTGTGGCTTGAATTTGCATTTCATTGATGACTAATGAAGATGAGCATTTTTTTTTGGTTATAATCAATATTTTTTATTATGATATTGTGGGGTACAGTTAAGGGTTAGGTATACAAATATGTTTCGTTCAGCCACCCTTGTTGATAAGAGGTGTTTCCCCGTCCCCAGACAGATATTTACTACTGTTAATCCCATCTCCCCCCATCATAGTTTCCCACTACTATTAGTCATTTTCTTATAATATTACATTGGATGTTCAAGGTTCACTATATGAGTGAGAACATGTGATACTCGTATCTTTGTTTCTGTGAGAGGTCACTCAGTATTATAGAC
>NW_007241782.1:23972-25739 GCF_000164805.1 Carlito syrichta | reverse complement strand
CCTCTAGTTCCATCCAGGTTGCTGTGAAATTCATGATTTTGTTCTTTTTTATGGCTGCATAGTATTCCATCATGTATATGTACCACATTTTTTAAATCCAGTCCTCTTTTGATGGACAGCATGGTTGCTTCCAGGTTCTTGCTATTGTGAAAAATGCTGCGATAAACATACTTGT
Organism: Carlito syrichta; assembly: GCF_000164805.1. Classification (NCBI taxonomy): domain Eukaryota; kingdom Metazoa; phylum Chordata; class Mammalia; order Primates; family Tarsiidae; genus Carlito; species Carlito syrichta. Next base: position 25,564 of record NW_007241782.1, on the reverse strand, counting down.
GCAGGTATCTTTTTTATAGAGTGATTTGAGCTCTTCAAGATATATTCCTAGTAGGGGGATTGCAGGGTCATATGGGAGGTTGATATTTAGAGCTTTTAGGAATGGCCACACTGCTTTCCACAGAGGTTGCACTAGTTTACACTTCCACCAACAGTGTAGAAGTGTTCCCTTTTCGCCACACCCTCTCCAGCAGCTGTTATTTTTTGAGTTGTTGATAATTGCCATTCTGACTGGAGTTAGGTGGTGTCTCAGTGTGGTTTTGATTTGCATCTCCCTGATGCATAGTGAGGTTGAACATTTCTTCATGTGTCTGTTGGCTACTCGGATGTCTTCCTTTGTGAAGTGCCTGTTCATATCTTTTGCCCATTTTATAAAGGGGTTGCTCATTTTTTTTTTTCTTTTCAGCATGTTTGAGTTCCCTGTAGATTCAAGATGTTAAGCCTTTGTCAGACCTGGTGTTGGGAAATACTTTTCCCAGTCTGTAGGCTGTCACCCTGCTCTCTTGATGGTTTCTTGGGCTTTGCAGAAGCTTGTCAGTTTGATAAGGTCCCACTTGTCTATCTTCTCTCTTATGACCTGTGGGTTTTGGGTTTTTTCAGGAATTGAATGCCAGTTCCAATTTCCATGAGGGTATGTCCTTCATTTTCTAAGGTTCTTATGGTTTGAGGTTTTACATTTAGGTCTCTGATCCATTTGGAGTTAATTTTTGTGTATGGGGATAGATAGGGATCCTGTTTCAATCTTCTGCATGTGGTCAGCCAGTTTTCCCAGCACCATTTACTGAATAGATTGTCCTTTCCCCAGTGGTAGGTGGTGGAAGCTTCGTCGAAGACGAGTTGGTTGAGAAATTGAGGTTTTGCTTCTGGAATCTCATTTCTATTCCATTGATCTATATGCCTGTTCCTATACCAATACCAAGCTCTTTTGATGATTGTAGCTTTATAGTAAAGTTTGAAGTCTGGTAATGTTGTATGGTTTTTTATATATTTGTCCAGAATACCTTATCAGATATATAGTTGCACATCTTTTTCCTATCAAATCCAAATAAATCATCTCTGAAATCAATGCTAGGAAGCTTTTCTTAATGTTTGTTTTCTACAAGTTTATGGCTTCAGATCTTATATTCAAGTGCTGAATCTCACTTGTATTTGAGTTGTATATATTTTGTGAGATAAAGTTCAATTTTTTATTCTACATATGGAAGCCTAGTTTTTATACAATTTATTGAGGAAATTATTCTTTTTTGATTTCTGGCATGGTTGTCAAAGATCAATTTACCTTAAATATATGGATTCAAGCCGGGCTCGGTGGCTCAGCCTGTAATCCCACACGTTGGGAGGCTGAGGTGAGTGGATTGCCTGAGCCCGCGGGTTCAAGACCTGCCTGTGCAACTTGGTGAGACCTCATCTCTACAATAAATCAAAAAAACAGCTGGGCATGGTAGCGCATGCCTGTAATTCCGGCTACTCAGAAGGCTAAGGCGGAAGGATCGCCGGAGCCCAGTAGGTCTAGGCTGCGGTGGTGGGGAGCGGTCACAGCACTCCAGTCTGGGCAACAGAGTGAGGCTACAACTCAAAAAAAAAAAAAAAAAA
>NW_007241782.1:1560-23952 GCF_000164805.1 Carlito syrichta | reverse complement strand
CCGCGGGTTCACGACCTGCCTGGGCAACTTGGTGAGACCTCATCTCTACAATAAAACAAAAAATTAGCTGGGCATGGTAGCGCGCGACTGTAGTTCTGGCTACTTTGAAGGCTGAGGCAGAAGGATCACTGGATCCCAGCAGGTTGAGGCTGTGGTGGCCGGGAGCGGCCACTGCACTCCAGTCTGGGTGACAGAGTAAGACTCCAACTCAAAAAAAAAAATACAGTTTCATACCTGAGTGCTGTATAATGTTCCATTGGTTCCATTCAAGCAAAAGGTCCAGAGATGACCTATTTAGTAAGGAGCTTCCCTGAAAAAGGATGTTGAGTCTTTCTCTTCCCTTCCATAGTCAACTTATCTGTCCCAGTTCTAAGAAAAATTTCCAGGTGTGTTCTGCTACTCTGACTCGTCCTACTTCTGATGTCACGCCTATTGCACACATTCATGGAGTGCATTATTTACTATTTAACTAACTTAAAATTCATTGAATACCCAGGTTGTAACACCCCACACTCAAGCATTTGTTCATGTAAGGAACATACAGGAAAGGGTCTTTCAGAGGCCCTGAAATCTAAATTTATCGATATACCTGTGAGGTCATTAGGCTTGAGCATCATTGACCTGTCCCTTATCACAGATGTGACTTGTCAGTGCAGCATCTATATTCCTTGTTCACTCGGGGGGAGGGTTCACAGAGGTACTTGCAGGTTTCCAGGGAGGGTAATGGCACTAATATTAGTGAAGACAATATCCACCAGTCCTGATCTCCTATTAGAGAATTTACACACGATGTCACGACCATCCGCAATCTACAATTTTTCAAACAGAAGCATAAAGAAATCAGGCCACATCTTTAGGGTCACACATGGAGGAGGATAGAGATATGCCCCACTGCTTTCTCAGAAAGTTGCAGACACAATCTCATGTCTCATAAAGTTTTCAGAGGGCTGCTCTCTTGTGTTTAAAGCATCTATGTCCTGGAATGAGGGACTTTCCTGTAATTAGGACTCAAGATTTTTCTTAACTATAATAAACAGTGGATTGGATCCAGGTTTCTCTAAATTCAACGTGATTATTCCATTTGCCTGAAGCACCAGCATGCTTGAATGGGTATTTTACAATTTATATGGGTGTGTGGTTGCTTATATAGAAATATTTACGATGAGGGAAACATGAACCCTACAGGCAAAGTCATTCATCATCCTTGGCCAAACTTGGTTTCCTGACCCTTCCCTTCAGCACATGTTCTGGCCCCGGAGAAGACCCTGGGCTATGTGAAGAGTTTCCCTAAAAGGGAACTGAGTTTATGAGAGTACAACCAGCTTCCTCTTTTCAGGGTGATCCCAAAAGTCAGGGCCTTCTCTTATCCCTCTACCTTTCACATTCAAAGATACCTTCAACATACAGATCCTTACTTGGGTATGCAGAAAAAACTGATACAGATTTACTTTTTTTGGAGAAAATAGGATTTATTAAGAAGACAGAAAAGCTCCTACAGTGAGAGGGGACCTGAAAAAGGTTGTCCCGGATTTACTTAAATGCAGGTTTCTGCTTATCCTTGGAAATACTTTCTGAGAGTCATGGACTTCATGCACAGGAACATGAAGCACCAGTGGTTCTTCCTCTTTCTGGTGACAGCTCCCAGATGTGAGAGTCTCAGGGATTCAGGCAAAGGTTTGGCATGCTGCATCTGAGCACAGGGCTCACTGAGGTTCTCTCTGTCCACAAATGCACTGTTCCAGGTGCAGATGCAGAAGTTGGGCCCAGGACTGGCGAAACCTTTGGAGGCCATCTTCCTCACTTGCACTGTCTCTAGTTATGCCATCAACAGTGGTTACTGGTGTGGATGGATTGACCAGACCCAAGGAAAAGCACAGGAATGGATCGGAGCTCTCTATCATAGTGCCAGCACCAACTCCCCACCCCTCAATAGTTGAGTCAACATATCAGTTGACCTGTCCAAGAACCATTTCTCCCTGCAATTGTGTTCTGTAACCTTAGAAGGCACCGCCATGTATTACTATGCAAGAACACAGTGAATGGACCTAAGTGTGAACCCAAACACAAACATCCCTGATAAAAAGCAGTAGGGAGATGAGTGGAGGTGTTACTGCTGACTACCAAGGGGACATACAGAGCCCAGTTCAGAATTAGATTCATGGAGATAAAAGAAATGGGCTTCCTTTTTTCTGGTCACTGGTATTGTTTCCCACCAAAATGTTACCTGTCTGCAGTGCATCTTATAATTAATTAAAGTTCTACCTTTTCAGATTCTTGCTGAAGAAAAGAATTAATGAAGGACATCTCTCCACTGCTGAGATGTTATTTGTCACTAGGGTGTTTTCATTAAAACATTCCCATATTGCTATTTTACCTTCTTGACAAACAAGAAATTATAAGGTTTCTCACTGCCCCTTGACTGATGTCTTTGGCGTATCATATCTTGCTACAAAATTTATATGCTGTTATCCTAAACCCAATTGCTCTTTTTTTTGGATGGCATGTGTGAGTGATTGTCTGATGGATAATATATATAAAAATATGGATTAAACTTATATATGAAAAGGGACATGGGACTTTTTATCCCATGGGATTGAAAGTCAAGAAAACCCTTGGAGAGTTCATTATATTTGTTGTAGGAAATATGGGGATTTTTTTCAAAAGTCTTTAATGTTCTCACCTAATATGTGCTACATCTCTAGACTGAGAAGAGGAAAGGAAGATAACATTTGAGTTAGAAAACAAAGAAACAAGCAAAAACATGAGAAAGAAAATAAATATCTACACAAAATTCTTATAAGACAGATGCCAGAGTAAAGATAGTGCAGCTACTTTGTGTTATAATACCATTATTCCGAGTACCAAGTTTAGATACTTTGACATTTCTCATAAGACAAGTCTACTAGTTAGGACTCTAATTTTTAATTCTTTGGGAACATTCTTAAATATTCTTTATTTCTGAAAAATATTTGTGCCATGAATATGTTCTGTGTTGGTAGGTTTTTGTGTTTCTTATATTTTGTTTTAGAAATTTGAACGAAGTCATGCAACATATAATGTTATTTTGGTTCAGAACATACCATGTGAAAGATGGGGGTCTCATGAAATTATAACACTTTATTGTTTCTGCTTCCTTAAACTAGTATTTTAGATGCAAGAACATTTACCATAGTGTTATAATATATTGCAGTAGTTATTACGATAGCATTCTGTACACTTTTGTTGCCTGGGAGCATTTTGCTATAACATGTAGACCAGGTGATCAGTAAACTATGCCAACTTGGTTTATGTAAGCACATTCGGTGGTGCTTGCACAATTTAGAAATTGCCTAAGGACACATTTCTTAGAATATATTATTGTCATTAAGTCATACATCATTGTATAAAATTAACCTCCCATTTAAACTGAAAATTTTCTGCTGAGAAATCTGGTCAATTTCCTTGATTGTTACTGGTCTATTTAGGGTCTCAATTTCTTCTTGTTTCAACCTAGGCAGGTTATGTGATGTCAGAAAGTCTTCTATTTCCTTAAGGTTTTCAAGTTTGTTTCCATACAAGTGTACATAGTAGTCTCTAATGATCTTTTGTATTTCTTCAGAGTCAGATGTGACTTCTTCTTTTGTGTTTCTGATTGTATTTATTTGGGCTTTTTCTCTTTTTTTCTTGGCCAGTCTAGCTAGCGGGCCATCAATCTTGTTTATCCTTTAAAAGAACCAACTTTTTGTTTCATTTATTTTTTGTATTACTTTTTTGTCTTCTATTTCCCAAATTTGGGTTTTTACTTTGGTGATCTGGAGTCTTCTGCTGGAGTTAGAGTTTTGGTGATCTTGCTTTTCCAGCTTCCTTGGGTGATTTGTTAAGCTGTTAATTTGTGATCCTTCCATGCCCTTCATGTGGGTTTGTAGAAATATGAATTCCCCTCTTACTACAGTTTTCATGGCATCCCAGAAATTTTGGTAAGATGTTTCTTCATTTTCTTTTGTTTCCAGGTATATTTTAATCTCTGTTTTGATTTCATCATTGACCCAGGAGTTGTTTAGCATCCTGCTGTTTAGTGTCCATGTCTTTCTGGGTTTTTGGGGAAACTTGTTGATCTTGATGTTTATTTTTGTTCCACTGTGGTCCAGGAAGGTGCATGGCAAATTTTTGATCTTTTGAAATTTGTTTATGCTTGATTTATGGCCAAGTATGTGGTTCAATCTTAGAGTACATTTCATGCAGTGATGAGAAGCATGTGTATTCTGTGGTCATTGGGTGTAGTATTCTGTAGGTATCAATTAAGTCCATTTGGTCAAGAGTCACATTAAGGTTCCAGATCTCATTGCTGGTTTTTTGTCCTGATGATCTGTCTAGGGTTGTGAGTAGGATATTAAAGTCCCCACCTATGATAGTGCTAGAGTCAATATCTTTTTTGAGTTTACCTAGAAGCTGCTTTATGAAAGTTGGTGCTCCTATGTTGGGAGCATATATGTTTAGGATGGATATTTCTTGTTGATGGATTGAAATTTTTATCATTATGCAGTGTACTTCTGTATCTTTTTAAATTTTTGATAGCTCAAAGAGTATTTTGTTTGAGATTAAGTTCGTGACTTCTCCTTTCTTTGTGTTCTGTTCACTTGAAAATTTGTTTCCCATCCTCTTACTTTGAGTCTGTAGGTTTACTTTCTAGTGAGGTGAGTCTCATGAAGGCAATATATTGTTGTCTGGTGATATTTAACCCATTTTCTCATTCTATGTCAGTTCAGTGGCGCATTTAATCCATTCAGGCTAATTATTGAAATGTGAGAGTGTGATCCCTATCATAATGTTCCGTGTGTGTGTGTGTGTGTGTGTGTGTGTTGGAGTCTCACTCTGTCACTCAGATTGGAGTGCAGTGGCCACTCCCAGCCACCGCAGCCTCCACCTGCTGGGCTCCAGTGATCCTGATGCCTCAGCCTTCCAAGTAGCTGGAACTACAGGCACTCGCTACCACACCCGGCTAACTTTTTATTTATTTATTGTAGAGTTGATGTCTCACCAAGTTGTCCAGGTGGGTCTCGAATCTGCAGGATCAGGCAATCCTCTCACCTCAGCCTCCCAAAGGCATGGGATTACAGGCTGAGCCACTGAGTCCGGCATTATCAAAATGTTCTTATAGCGTTGTTGTTGTTCCTATTTGTTGTCTTTCTTTTGGTTTTGGAGCTGGTTCACGTGTGTTTTTAATCTTTTGCCTGTACTCTTGTGAATAAGGTTGTAGTTCTTTTTTCCTTTTCTTCTGTGTTCAATCCCTTTTTAAGTGTTTCTTGCAGAGGTGGTCTGGTGGCAACATAAGTTCTTAGGGATTGGATATCTGGGAAAAGTTTTTATTTTCCCTCATTGATAAAGTTTAGCTTGGCTGGGTATGTTATTCTTGGTTGAAATTGTTTGTCTTTTAGAACTTTGAAGATATGTCTACACGCTCTCCTAGCCTGACAGGTTTCTGTTGATAAATCTGCTCCTATTCTAATTGGTCTTCCCTGGTGGGTAGTCTGACCTTTTTTTATTGCTACCTTTAGGATTTTTTCTTTTATACTTACTTTGTTTAGGTGAATTATTATGTGTCTGGGAATTAGTCCTCTCATTTGTTGTCTTGCAGGTGTTCTCCAAATCTCTTGTGTTTGAATTTTTGTATCACTGTGAAATGAGGGAAGTTTTCTTGAATGATTTCATGAAATGTTTGTTCCAGTGTGGCCTCTGTCTCTCTCTGCCTCAGGAAGTCCAAATATTCTTAGGTTTGGTCTCTTGAAGTATTCATTCATCTCTTGAAAGTTTTTTTATTCTGTCTTTTTAAGCTTCTTTTCTATGCTTTTGACAGTTTGGGTTAGTTCTGTTTTTTGGTCTTCAAGCTCTGAGATTCTTTTTTTTTTTTGTGAGTTGGAGTCTCACTCTGTCACCCAGATGGGAGTGCAGTGGCCGCTCCCAGCCACCACAGCCTCGACCTGCTGGGCTTCGGCAATCCTTCTGCCTCAGCCTTCCAAGTAGCTGGAACTACAGGTGAGTGCTACCATGCCCGGCTCATTTTTATTTTTTGATTTATTGTAGAGATGAGGTCTCGCCAAATTGCCCAGGTGGGTCTCGAACCTACAGGCTCAGGCAATCCACTCACCTTAGTCTCCTAAGGTGTGGGATTACAGGCTGAGACACCGAGCCTGGCTGTTCTGAGATTCTTTCTTCTGCTTGGCTAATTCTGCTTTCCATGTTTATTAGTCTGTCAGTTATTTCCATCACAGTATTCTTTACTGCTGTTATTTCTGTCATCATCTCCTTCCTATTTTCCTCTTGACTTTACTCAATTCTTTTTTTCCTCTCTATTAATGTCTTGATGTCTGGGTTTGTTGCATGTGACCAGTCATTCTGGGGTTCTTCATTGTTTGTATTTTGAAGTCTGTTTTCTCAGTGTCTGACCTCCCAGGGGTCTGTGTGAGACCCATATTCCTCTTTTGGTTTTTCTTCATTTTTGCCGATTTTTCTTCCCTACTTTTTCCTTCCCTCCACTTCCCCTTCTTCTTTAATTCTGTTATTCAGGAGTACAGGGGTTGCTTTTACTTCTGCTTGTTCAATCTCCTATTCTCCCTTATGCATATCATCTTGCTTTGTTCAATTCAGGAGTTGGACTGTAGGTTGGTGGCAGCCCTTTTTTCAGTTTTGAGATTTAATTAAGGGGGAAGTTCTGATTCAAAATCTGTCTGCAGATCCTGGTATCCATTGACAGGTGTATGGATAATATGAAATCCACTTCCCTCTGCTTTGGAATCTGTGCATGCAGTGAGGTTATAGGTTTACTCCCTGAAAGCAAAGTGAGGCTAACAGAGGGAAGAGAATGGAGCAGGCAGTGGGGGGAATAGGGGATGGACAGAGAGAGAGAGGAGTAAGAGGGAAAACAGACAAGTGTACCGACTAACAAATGAAAAGAGACAGAAAGACTAAAACAAGTAAAAAGAAAAACAATAACCATGACGACAAACTAACCAACAACCATACAAAACAACTAAAACATACAATGATGCTAGCATACAAGCTAACCAACTTCCTTATTGGTGTACTATTCCTCTATACAAAGATGGGGTTTACAGAGAAATTTTTAAAAAGATAAAACAAAACAAATAGAATAAAGTCAGTAAACTAACAGAACCAACCAAGCACACTCTGAGACTTTTCCTTTAAGTCCAATATCCTTTCAGCTCTGATTTCTAGCTGTCTTTGCAGACTGGTAGATTTGTTCACAGTTAGGGTCAGTTGCCCCTGGCCTGCTGGGGAGGACAGTTCAGATCTGGGTTCCCTGCCCCACCTACCATTCAGAGCTGGCCTGTGTCTATTTATCAAGGGAAGGAACTTCTGCCTTTCCCATTTTGGTGTTGGTACCTTGGATCCCCAGCAAGTGGTGCTATCTCACCATTCCACTGGATCTTTATCTGCAGCTGCTAAAACCTGCAAATCAATGCAAGCCAGGTAGAGTGGAAGTTGGAGGTGCCCAGGATGGGAGGGAACAGACAACGGTAGTGGTGGTGGTGGCAGCCACCTTGTGGTACATGGAAGAAGCTCCAAGAGCCGGGCTGCAGGTAAGGGGTGGGGCGTGGCATTGGCAGTGGCAGCGGTGGTGATCTCAGTAGATTGTGCTTGTAGGGGCTTCCCAGTCTGAAGTCGTGAGTCACCTCAGGCATGGGTGGTGTGATGGCTGCAGCAGAGGCATCCGCCACTCTGGTAGCAGCCCAATCCACTCAGGTGTTTGAGCGGTGACCATTGCTGATCTCCGTGTGAAGAGTAGGCTGCCAATGATGGGACCTGCAGCCCCCAGGAGAGAGCTGAGTCTTTATGTGTGTTCTTTTTCATGGAGGGTCTCACAGACCAGGCTGCCCTGTCACCATCTTCCCAGAAGTCCTTCTGACTTTTAGTATATCTATGTTTTTTCCACTGGTGTCATTTTTAGAACTTTATTTGCTTCACACACTGATCCCATGAAATGTAACTCCCTCACAAATCAATCTTGCCAGTGATAGTGGTGTCTGAAAACATACTGGGTCAAAACTTTGGTCTTTGTTCTTAGTGTTCCACAAGCACTTAGACTTGTGTTGGTTAGTTCCAGTACTCCTAAACGGAAGTATAAATGTATTTTTTTTTCAGGCATCCTCAGAAACTTTTGGAACATTGGATATAGTTTTATTGTTGTGCTATGAGTCATCAAAATAATGTTAGCTTAATTAACTCTAAATAATTCACTAAATATTACAACTTTATAGTCATGTGTTACTCTTTTTTTAAAAATATTTTTTATTATGATTTTGTGGGGTACAGTTAAGGGTTAGGTATACAATTACGTTTCATTCAGGCACCCTGTTGATAAGAGGTGTTTCCCCATCCCCAGACAGATATTTGCTACTGTTAATCCCATCTCCCCCCCATAGCTTCCCAGTACTGTCAGTCATTTTCTTATAGTATTACATTGGATGTTCAAGGTCCATTATATGAGTGAGAACATGTGATACTCGGATCTTTGTTTCTGTGAGAGGTTACTCAGTATTATAGACTCTAGTTCCATCCAGGTTGCTGTGAAATTCATGATTTTGTTCTTTTTTATGGCTGTGTAGTATTCCATCATGTATATATACCACATTTTTTAATCCAGTCCTCTTTTGATTGGCAGCATGGTTGTTTCCAGGTTCTTGCTATAATATCTCTGGAGTTTATTTTTGAAAATTTGTATTAGAGTATAAACTAGATTGGGGCTGGTTCTTTGAAACACACATATTCAAAAATATTCAGTATTTTTGTTATCTTCCATTTTATTTTTTCTTACATGTTGACTTCCATTTTTATATTTGTCAAGTTTTTGGTATGTAAAGGTGCATCTAAAAGTTCTGAATCTTACTCATTTTGGATTTCCAGGAGATGTTAGAAATTCATTTGATCTACTTTGATTAACACTTTCTTATTTATTTTACCCCTCTTACATTTTTCTATAATCAGTGAGAGAAAAAAAAAAATGTTCAAAACTTTGCTTAAAAATAGTCTCAGATAAATATTCAAGTATGTCACTTTCAAATTACAGATATTTTTTCAAGGGAATACAATTTAGAACAACCCTCAGTATTTTTATTAAAAAAAAAAACCTTACACTTCCAAGGTCTCATTCACATGTTAGGGACATGACCAAGGTTGATATCCAAGTGGGTGTTTGAGATGAGAGATCACACAGGAGTTTTGTGACCACAGGTGTGTGGAAAAGAACAACTGTGAACAGCCCTGGTTCCCTACTCTATAATTACATGTCAAATTACTACTGACAACTAAATTAGCACCTTATTATAATGAAGTAAGAAGGAATGTTGTCACTAGCCAGGTCTTGAAGTGAGGAGGGTTGATGCTGTTCTCTCCACTACCTACTCATACAATCTCATACACAATCCACTGCTACAGGGATCTGTAGGGCATTACTCAAAGAATGTTATTAGGGAACCCATTTTCTGCAGCTGGTAGCTGCCCTCTGTTTGATGTGCATCTTTCCTTTCTGCGAACTGTTAACATGTGCACTTTTATTGTTAAGAATCATACATGTCCTCTTTCTTAAGATGGCACAAAGTGTGGTGACTTCAAAATTTACGAGAAGAGACACAGACCACAACAAAATGACATTTGGAAATTATCTGAGTGTGTGCACAAAGAGTAGGCTACTGGTCCAACATATACATGAGTTAAAGAATTTCTACAACATATATGCTTGTACAACAACAGAGGTATCCAGCAGAGGGGTTGAAGATTTATATTTCTCAATATATTGCCTCAAGGAGAATGGCTCAGATAACGAGGATATTACCTCAGGCACTAAGGGATGTACAGGGATTAGAAGGACTACAACCAGCTGGACACTGAACAATGTCAGAAATGCTGACCAACTAGCATTAAAAGTCCAAGCTCCTTTAAGTCCCATGGGATGAATGCTTTTTGCTCCATGTTTATCCTTTACTAGAGTTGGTAGTCAAGTCATTTCAGATAAAGTAATGTTCACTCAAATTAAGTGAGTTATTTAAATATGATATAGTCATATAACATTTGGAGAAAGCTATTTATAATTGATCAAATACTTTATGTGAACTAGTGGAAAAGAAAATAATTCAATGTGGGTATCTTTCTGAAGGTGCTTGGATTTTGGAGAAGTGTTTAATCCACTCACATCTCTAGAAGTAGTGATTTGGGGACAATTTTCTCTAACTTGTCATTGATGTCTAACTATCACTTGCAACACATTAAAAAGCATAAAATAAGAGGACTATTAGAATGGTGAAGGTGAGATGACAGGTAGAAGACTGCTTTTGTGAGAATTCAGACAATATATTCTTCCCAGGTAAAGCACCATGGAAGGGGTCCTGTCCTCATTCTCTTTTATGTTTGCATACAAACCCAATGCCCACATTCATTTCAACAATAGTCACCCAGAAGAGGGCATAGACATATACATGTTCTTCCTTAACCTCTAAATTATTTGTTTGGAATCAAGACCTCAGACTTAAGAATATGAAGAACCTGTGATTCTTCTCATTTCTGGAGAAAGCTCCCAGGGAAGAGTGTCTCATGATTCAAACATGAAGACATGAGAATGCTTTACCTAAAGTCCTTAAACGAATCTCTAAGGATTTTGCCAGCATTCAGTCAGAGGTAAAGCTGCAGTAGTTGAGTCCAAGACTTAATAAACCCGCACAGAACCTCATTCTCTCCTGTTTTGTCTTTGATGGTTACTGATGAAACTATATATACTAACCATAAGGGTAGGGACTGAAATAGATGGTTTACGTCTATCATGGTGAAAACAGACTGCAACCTATTCCTTGAGACTCCAATGTCATGCATTCCTAGCTTGTGTTGAGATCATTGATTACATCCATGAATCACATTCATAAACTCCATATCAAATATTATGTTCTTTGTGTCTTCTTCAAAACAAATTGCTCATTTTGAATAGTTGATAACTATAACAACTTTCTTGACAAAGTAAAAGTCAAGTGCAGTTAACTGAAGCTGTAAGACAGAGTAATGAAAAGGATCCAGAAGTTAATTTCCTCATCTTACATAATGAGTCAAAGTAAACGGTGCATAGAAAAAATTTGCTACAAATGTTTGCATGTTACTAGGTTGAAAGGTTAGTGAAAGAAGACTGATACATAGCAATGCTAGTAAGAAAAGGGAGTGAAGTGGAATTGAACTAAACCTTAGTCTATTATAACACAGAGTCAATAGATACGTGATGGATTAATGAAGAGGACACTTTTACTAGCGATACTGAGGCAGCAGCAAGAAGTGATTCCACTTCAGTCTTGGTATGGAGTTGAAAAGTGCTGGGAAAACTGTGACTTTTAGCTGTCTGCATAGGATATTGTGGGGAATATAAAGTGGAACTTGAGTGAAAAGATAATAATGATGGCTGTTCAGTGTTGTGAATGTAACTAATGTGACTGAAAAGTTTTTGGTATATTTGTTTTGAGTTGGAGTCTCACTGTTGTCCAGGCTGAAGTGCAGTAGCATGCTCATGGCCACCACAGCCTCTGTCTGCTGAGCTCAGGTGATCCTTCAGCCTCAGATTTCCAAGTAGCTGGAGTCACAGTTGTGCACCATAATACCTGGCTAATTTTGTTTGATTTATCATAGAGATGAAGTCTTGTCAATTTGTCCGGGCTGGTCTTGACCACCTGGGCTCAGGCAATTTTCTCAGCTCCACCTCTCATTGTTGGGATTCCAAAATTGTATTCTTAAAATTATTACCATTGCATGTTTTATGTTATATGTATTTTACAACTATAAAAATTTTTAAATGAGAAAAATAGATGTATCCTGGTGGTTTTGTGTAAATATATCTTCTTCGAGTCACCTGTCTTTTCTGATAAATTACCGTAAGTAGTCAGAAGTAACCAAAATACTCCATGCACATTCAGCTTATAAATCACTTCAACTAAATATTCAATTATATCACTCTAGTTTCTACCTTTCACAACATAATAGAAAACATGTAATTCAGTCTATTTCCATTTCTAATAATATGTTCTGGTTTTCAACTCATAAACCAAATTCGCAGATTGGGGAAAAGCAATGACACTTACAGAAACATTCCCGGGTAAGTACCTGTGGGGACATGAGTTTTGAAATCTGAAAAATAATTTGGGGAATAGTACTTGATCATATGGCAAATCAAAGTATAAATCTGAAGACATGTTTCCAGCATATTCCAAAAAATCTCTTCCCTTGCATCAACACAAAATGTTAGAGCAGTTTTAGGGCCACATCAACATTGAGTAAAAATTACAGAGCATTCTTGTACTCCTCTACCCCACATGCATAGCCTTCTCCACTATCAACACTCTGCAAAGTCCTTCTGAGTGTGTTACAATGGATAGACCTACATCGACATATCTGTTATTTGCTTTCCTGGTGTTCTTTTGACATAAACAATCTCAAATTACCTGGGAATAGCACAGGTTCTATAAAAGGGCTGCAGAGAATTACACCAGTTAGAGAGAAAGTGGGTGGGGTTATTCTTATTTGCATTTTTCTTCCAGGACCCATAAAATATAAATTGATTTAGAGTTCATCTGAATCCTGTTTTTCTACATCCCTTCCTAAGAGGGTATAGTCTTCAACATTTTGAGATGGGTTCAGTTAACTAAAAGACAAGCAAAAGTGAAGACACTCGCCATGTATGCTGTCATACATGATGCCCTAGAGTTGGATCATTTGCATTGTAAGCTCTGTTTTGGCTGTTCTGAAAGTGGCACTTTGGGAGGGAAAGACAGCACATACATAAGATCTGGGGAGAAACAATAGCTTCCCTTTACTAAGTGAGTTGGCATGAGTTTTTAAGAGAATAAATATTCAAACAATATCACCAATCAAGTGCATTAATATTTAAATTAAACCAGCAACTTCAAGCAAAGGAAATCTCCTTATCTGGGTCCAAGGATTCAGAGGCATCGTAGTCCAAGAGAGCTTGAGCAATTCATTCAATACTGATATTCCACTTACAATGTTCTCTCTGTGTGTATCAGGACTTTCTCCACCATGAACTATGGAGGCTGAGAAGGCTGTCTTGCCCCAGGCTGATTTCGCATCATCTACTGAGTGCCTCAGCCAACAGTAACCGATATCATGCTCACTGATCAATGATGCCACCTCACAATATTTGTTGCCAGTAATTTGGACTCAATTTGATTAAATCAGCAAAGTCAAGTCCCCTTAAGTGGTAGAATGTTTTCTTAAGAAACTCGACCGCTAATTATCCATAGGCTTACTGATGCCACCATAGTCCTTCTGCCAAAACCACTGATGGAGGTGCTGTCTTAAATGACTAGTATAAGAACCTGAATAATGTCATTAGAAACTAGGGAATCTGGATGGTTCTGGATCCAGAAATCCATCAATATTTCAGGCACACGACTGATGATCAAGCCCATTTATGGAAAACGTGGCTTCATTAATGGTCAAAACCTTATGAGAATGGTGTTTCTATGTGAGAACTGCACTTATCCATTTATCCCTCCCATTCTCCTTCAGACATCTCTGTCTCTGATGACTCTACTTGAGTCATTTGGTTCCTCCTCCTGGTTATTGACAGAAGTTCCCATTATTAGACATCTTTCATGTCTAATCCCAACTTGGTATGTGATTCATAGAAATGAACGCACATCTCCCCTAGGGTTCTGATGGTCTATTTATCTGGGATGGCCAACAGTCAGAAACTGATTTTTATTGGGGTTACACTGAATCTAAATAATAATCCAGTAGATAGATATGAATAGTTCAGAAATAAAAGTCTGCCTTTTATTTATCCTTGTTATATGTAATAGATGCACTTTATTCCATTCTATTTCATTTTTTTTAGATGCAGGTTATGACTGACTAAATACACAGCTTGCTCATGGGTTATAATCAGGCATTTGAAAACTACTGTCCTTTTCAAAGTGTGATAACATTTCCAATACTAGTACATTCCTGTTGAATGGAGTGCCATGACAGACGGGGGTGGGACCATCTTAAAATCTTTTTAGCCATGAAAGATGCAACTAAATAGAAATATATTTAAAAGGTGAATTGCTTAAATATAGAAAACATAATTTTAGGCAGTAAGGTGGATTATTAGGTAATTCTGAAAAAATGTGTATAGATTTTTAAATAAATGATTCATATTTTGAATTGATAGTGCAAACTTACTACTTTAAAGATTTCTATGGACAGTGTGTTATACTTGCAAATTGGAAGGAATTTTTTTAGAAAGTGAATAAAAATCCCTCACTTTTACTTGTATATTTTGTTGTTGTGGTGATTGAAAATGGCTTTACCTATCTTTCTGTAAGTTGTATCAATAAGTTTTATGCTTCAGCTGTATTACAACATATATATTATTTACAGACATAAAAAGATCATTGTCTTACAGGTGTCCTATGATTATGCTGTAATGAAGATTTCTGTGTTTGGTGAGAAGGGATTATTTCTTCTTTAAAAAAGGAATTTTTTTTTTTGAGTTGGAGTCTCACTCCATAACCCAGGCTGAAGTGCAGTGGCACACTCACAGCCACCCCAGCATTGACCTGAAGCTATCCTTCTGCCTCCGCCTTCCATGTAACCAGAACTATAGGCATGCACTCCACGCCTGGCTAATTTTTTGATTTATTGTAGAGACAAGGTCTTGCCAAGTTGTTCAGGCTGTTCTCAAACCCGTGGACTCAGGCAATCCCCTCACCTTGGCCTCTCAAAGTGCTGGGATTATAGGTTTGAGTCACTGTGCCCAGTCAAAAAGGAATCTTTAATTATAATATGATTATATGTTATATTGTTCTTTGAAGTTGCATTTTAGCCTATAGCTGTTACTAGAGACGTAAGAATATTTTGCTTTTAGCAAGTGTAGCAAATTCTGCTTCCTTTTTGGCATTGTTATCTGACTGAAGTACTCTGATCCTTTCATCATCAGTGCTCTATGTACAATGCTTGGCAAAATCTGGTGACTTTGATGAATAAACCAAAGTCTTCATATGATCCATAGACCTTCAGCTTCCTTGTTTTCATACCCTGGTTTTCAAGCAAGTAATGGAGCTGAGTTGACAGAGATAGAGCTGAACATGCCAATGCTCAGAATAAAAAAAAAAAACACTCAAAACACAAGTGCAAGAAAAACATGAGTTAGGAGTTCATCATTTCAATTAGGAGCCATTGTGGAGCAATGATCTATGGGAACTTGGACTCTGGCAAATGCTTATAAAGTTTCTTACCTAAATTTTTCACCTTTTAGTACAGTAACTGCTGCAATCTCTGGCCACAATGTAAACTTTTAAAAATAACAGGCATATTTAACCCCTGAAGGCTTGGTTGAACATCTGGTGTCCAGATAGAAAGAATCAGTTGATATAAAGATTGAAACAAAAGATGGGATCTACAGCTTTTGCACTCTTAATTTCAGCACAGTTTGGCACCTTCTCTCCCTCGATTCAGTATCTCACTGCTCAACACCCTCTCAAACCCTTATTACTAAGGCCTCTGGAACTACTCTCTCAAGAAACACACATACACACACACACACACACACGCATACACACACACACACACACTCACACACACACACACAAGCAAATCCATCTGATATCCTCCCATTTCTTTAAAAAAAAAATACCTAAATGAAAGAGCATTTTCTTGAGGACACTACCCCCTCTAAAACAGAGTGTGTATGTAATTTGACATAGAAACCAGGATATTTAAAGAGTAAAAGGGGGTACTATTAATAACTATGTCAGGACCACAGGCTTGAATTGGGACTGTTCTAAGCAAACCAATTCATATGGTCACCCAACTTATAGTATTCTTAAGTGAGGGCTATTCATTTTCCTATGATTCACCTCGATCAAGGTTAGAATATAGGGTCAGCATTCCCTATATACTCCAAACACAAAACAGAACATTTATACTTCCATGTGAAACCCCAGTTCCTCTGATGCTCAGCCTTTCCTGTTACCTTCTCATGACCCTTTCTCCTTCCCATTATTCATTAGTCTCCCAGGAGCTCATTCTTATCAAACTGCAGTACCTAGTACAATACCTCCCTCTAGTCCCTAGTTACTACATCTCCTGATTATCTTTTCACTTTTGTGATGATCCAACCCCTAGGGGCCACGATTTCTCAATTTCCATTCTGGATTCTGACATCTTGTTCTCCATCAGAAATGTCTGTTCACAATCTTCTATATCTTCCTATCTCTCACTCATTATTCTTATTTATGCAAGTTCTTTAACCTCACTGGGACTTGAAGTCTCTATATCCTTCTGCTTCTTTATATTGGCCAGTACCCTATTAGTATCCTTTAAATAGCTTATTTGATGGTACATTCCTCCAATTTATTTAATTAAACTCAACTTTTTTGATTAATGTCTTTCAACTCCCAAACTGGCAAATTTTTACACTGGCTCAATCCTGTGGTTCCTTATTTTCAAGATTATATTTGGGTTGTGAGTTCAGCTATAGTTCACTCATTCACTCTTTGCACGTGTAGATGAAGTAAGTCTACAAAGGTGGACAATATGATCCCTATATTTTAGGGAGTAATAAATCAGAAATGATATCCTTTGAAGCAAAATGTGCAAATATGGCTGATGACCCAGAATTTAAAATTATGTTATTCTCTGGATCTTTTTGTCACCATTAATTGTTACTCAGTTACTCACCCATAAGTTGGTTATCTCATGTCATTCATTTATTCAGAAAAGCTCAAGATATTAAAGTACTAAATGTCAGATAGTTCATGTTTCACACATAGATAAGCACTAGGTTTGGTAGAGAGATCTGAATTGATACCACATTTAGTTAACCTTCTCAGAACATGCTGGAAATTCAGTTTTCTTTCAAGTGATTCACATTTGACAGTATGTTACTCATAGGACTGGATTTAAATACAGCAACAGGTGTATATTATTGTGGAAGATATTTGGCTATTTAGGAGAGAATATAAGATGATAGTTATGAATATGGGCTTTCTAGAAGTTAAAACATGTGTCTGACACTGTCTAGTTCTGACACTGTGGGAATCCAAACAAGTTAATAATGTCCCCAAGCTTCAATTTCTTCACGTGAAAAAATGGGGATAATATTACCTCTGTTAAAATGACAGTTGGTGTTAAATGAAATAATGTATGTAATACGCTTACCATGGGGCCTGTCACAAAATAAGTGCATATAGGGTTTCCCTAGTCTTTCTGATTCTCCAACTTTGTTGAAATGAGTTATATCATCAGTCTATAATGGTATAGATTCTGCATATAAATTTATTTCTCAATAATAGTATACTTAAAAAATACAGTTTTCCAATGTAGCAGTTTCTGGAATATAGTTTACAGAACTTTTAGTGATATTCTCGGTCTACTGAGTGGGACTTTCCCAGGTGTCTAGTACCTCACTATGACATCAAGTTTTAAATCCTTTTTTGAAGCTTGAGCACAGATGCTGGAGGAGAAATACTGTTGGTGTTATTCTCTTCTTCATCTATGATGTTGTGAAACAGTTCAGAATGCCACATGAAGTTCTACATTAAGCTAACCTTTTTCTAAACCACAAGTCATGAAAATTGAGGTAGGTGACATTTGACTTTACTACCTATAAATGACCTTTTTTTGATTCAATTCCCTTTTCTGTAGTACACATCTTTCAGTGTTATCAAACAGAAAATGGCTCCCCAGTTCTATCCCTATATGACTCTCGATTCTCTTGACACCATCTGGGTGGAATAAAAAAAGGGAAGGTGAAGTTCCTGAATTATTTACTTTCTGTTGCTAATGTGTTCTTTTTCTTCTTCTTTATTTTATTTTAGCCTATATAAGATTGTTTAAGCAAGTGATTAGACTTTGCTGTACTATGAAATAATTTTGGTTTACAAAGAGTTGAAGCATCTCACAAACACTGGAAATGTGCTTCCATAAGCTTTTCACAGGATTAAAAAGACAGGATCATACTGCTACTGGCACTGGTTTAACCACCAAATGTTTCCCTTGAGATGCAACCTGTCATCACTCTGCTTCAGAGTACAGATCTCTCTCGCAGAATCCAACTTTTGATATCACAGATCTTCAGGCTAGTTTATCATATTTTCACCTTCCAATTCTAAAGTCAAATGATCATTTTGGTTTCCCTTTTTGTCTCTGGCAAAATAAGTTTCTCCTGCATTTAGCTGCTAAAAAATATTCTAAATTATCCTGTATCTAAATCCATGCTCAGTAGACAATGTTGTCTCTTTTGTTATTCTCTTTTGGTAAGGTATGTCTTCACAAAGTTGAATCGTATCTTTTTTTTTATTTCTCATATTAACACTTTATCTAGGGTTCCTATAACCTCACTATACATTTTGTAGTCTAAATTTCAGGTTTCCTTTGATAAATGTTCTTCCCAGTGCTTCTTAAGAGTTGATTTTTGAACATCACCACTTGATCTAGCTCAAAGTTCCTTCATTTTTGCATTAATGGAACTCATTTCCTCAAACGCTGAACATATGTACATTTTAAAAGCAACTACGATGGTTGCTAATGATGTCTTTAAAAATGTGTGCTTTCATTTTTATCTAGAAATCTCTTCAGTCCTCACCCCACTGGTCTAAGTTTAACTCCAACGATTTATAATTCTCATTTGGGATAGAGATAGCTTATTATCTGCTCTACATCAAAACGTGCTCTCTAGAAGAAATCTAATATTACTCTATCAAAGTGTGAATTTAAGTCATATTGTTACCTTTTCTAGGGACATGGGCATTTGCACAAGAGCCTTATCTCTCATTGTAAAGTGACATTCAAGAATTGTTAAAACAAACTATTGTTCAAGCTAGATGGAATAAGAAGACCCCCTACCACGTGGGACTTATATGCCAGGTGAACAGACCACAGACTATCAGTGTACACAAGGAGGCAAAATCGGGTGGTATTAACATATTTTACTTATGAACTGGATTTGGTATCTCAGACTGTTTTCTTTGAAACTATGGTTCCATTTCTGGCTTTCTTGATTCTTCATAGTGCCAATCTAGGTCAACAGGAGTAAGTGAGACCATTATTCCATATTCCTCTTAAAAAGAGAACACTACTTTAAAGATAAGAACAACAACACCTGACAAAAATAAAACAAGTCATCAGTTTTAAAACATTATTCCTGTGTATGCCTGTTAATCTTAACTTTTTCATTGAATCAAGTGATTTTAGGGCACCTGTTCTGGGTGATTATGTTCCACATCTAGCACAATAAACCTACCTAAATAAAACATTAATATACAATTAGTTTCTAAAAATTTTCTTCTTCTTTGATTTTAGGAAAGAATCACAATTTTCCAAACCATCCCCTCACCCTCTGCTAAAAACAAAACCAAACATTAAATATATGGAGTAAATTCCTTGAGCAAACAAAAATGAGATTTTATCAAAATTCCTTTAAAGGGTACTTAGGGTTTTTAAATCTAAAATAGATAAACCAGCCAAAGAAAACAAAACCAATACTTTATAATGTGCCTTTCAGCTACACTGCTTTGTAAAGTTTATGCTAATTGCGCTTCCTGGTTATAAAATTAAACCTGCTGCATTCCTTGATAATCACCCTGGTTCATGAATTGTTAGGTGATAACATGAGATTATTTGTTTATGAAACACATACATGTATTTAATTCAAAATTGCATTTTATTTATAATTTTAACCATTTTAATATTTATATTAGCAATATAACTTTATTTTACAATGTCTACCAAGATGTTTACATCCTTCATGTGGACCATAAACCAGAGCTGAGCTGTTAAAGATATTTGTAATATGACTTAAGAGTCAAGATCTGGACAAGTTATTTTTGGAATCAGAATGTATCTTTGAAATCTGACCCTTTTTGTCCCTTGAAAATAGAGTTTAATACATGAAAGCTAGGTGAGTATGTAATTTCCTCCATATTCATTCATTCGCAAAATGTTTGAATACCAACTCATGAAAAACACTGTGTTAGTTCTGAGAAAACAATTATTAACAGGACAGACATAATCCTTGCCCTTAAAAAAATAATATGTTCTAGTAGGAAAGACTGATTTTATGTAAAAATTCAACACATAAAATATTTACAAGCTGTGTTAGGAAGAAAGCAAGCAAGGTTCTAAGACAGCAGCTAAGGGGCCAGGTAGGATGGGACAGAAAGGGTGAGAAAGAACCAGCTACATGAAAAATGGTAGGAGTGAGGGATATTTTCTTCCCCCATGTTCACCTCCTGCCCAAAGTGGAAATTTAACTCAACAGTTGGGTACAGTGGCCAAAGAACATGGTACTCCCCTTTCCTGGTGGGATATTTTCAAGCACAGGATAGTTATATATGTACTTTTATAAATGTGTACAATGCAGTTGTGGCGAAGAGCAGAAATAAATGCATCCTCTAGCCACCATTAAAACAGAGATTTCAAAGAAACTTTGAGCAAACTGAATCACTACAGTGTGTACAAGTATTCTTGGTTTCACTGTGAGTTTCAGGACTATAGACTCAGGACTACAGTCATGAAACAGAATTCCAATCAATCTTAGTATAAAAACACAAAGTTGACTTCTCTGGATGTGTTAGATACACCATGCTCTGCAATTGAGAGAGGAACATGGGATGTTAAAAACAGGGAAATGTTTGCCACGATGGTCTCACAAGTGGTTCTGAGATCTTCACAGTTCTAAAATCTGGGATCCAATGCTTCCTCCCCAAATCCCATTTATGGGGAGACAGGGTGACAGAATGGAGACTATTGGAAGCTTAGCCACTAGAGGGGGAGAGTGTGCCTCTGGTGCCTAGGGAGCCAATGAAAGTTAACTCCTGGAAAGGACAGTCTTCAAGAGAGCTAAATTAAGCTCCAAGAAGCCATGGCAAGGACTATATCTGGTATAGTTATGGGAAACTTGAGGATGTATCTTGAAGACTTCACAATGGATCCTCTTCTACTGAACAGTTAAACTGCTTTAACTGTCAAGAGAGTTCATCTTAATTTTAAGTATCTCTTAATTCATCTTTTCTAAGGATCACTATAACTTTCCAGAGAGCTAAATACTCAGGCTTAGTTTTTAGTACATATTTATGACAATTTAGAGAAGTTATACTACCCTTTATAATTGGCTATTTGTGCATTATGAACAACATCCCCAAATCTGAGGAAATTTAAGGTGAAAATATTTGTTGTCTATTGGGAAGATTAGAATGACTTATAGGTTCTCTGTTCAGTTTTTCCCAAATACGACTTCAGAAAAACTAATTTTCTTTAGATAACTGGCAGTTAAATTAAACAAACAAAAATATCTGCCTTACCAATACAGAACTCACAGGAACTGCAAGTTTTCTTAAAACAATTAGAAAGTTGTTGCAAGTTTGAGCCCCAATAATTTCTCTCCATTTATGAAAATCTGTCAATCTTGTTTGCTGTATTACACCAACTATCATTTTCTATCATTAAAAACAACTGAGCATTAATATTGTAATTGTTTAATAATACAATATTTGGGAAAAATTTAAATTACTTCACTATAAAGTCGAAATACAGCATTATACCATTTACATTGTATCCATTATTTAGTGCATTTCAACACCAATACATTTCTTCCCCACACCAAAATTTAAAGAAAAGATGGTATCTAAAATTTCCCTTAGAGTGGTGCTTAAGATACAGTTGATGATTTAATTTTCAATATATTATTTCTTTTTCCCCAGTAGAAAACAAACAACAACAACAACAACAAAAACCCCAAAACAAAAACCAAAAAAACCTCAGCAACTATTTCTGGGATTATTGAAAGGTGTAGGAGAAGTATGGTGCTCGCTCCTTCTTTTTCAGCATTGATTTTCTTCACAATCTGTGATAGGGTTTCTCAGAAATGCCGTTTGGCAGCCCTGATAATTTCATGTGTTTTCAAACTTCAGCCACCCAGATTGTACAGTTCACTATTTTCAGCTCCTTTCATTTTACGTTTCCCTTTAATTATAGAAGTCTCTATTCCCTCTTTTTTGCAAATGTGGTCAAGAAAGATACTAAACGCTGCTATTTGTAGACAGAATATGCATTTGTTTTTCTCGTGCAGATTCACGCAAGTTCCTTCCCAATAAAGAAGCCGTGATTGACACTGACAAGCAATGGCACGGCAAGGGGAGCAACTTTTTGGACCCCTCATCCATCCATTCCTTAGAACTTTGGATGCGGCACGTACCCAGGGTGTGTAAAAAAAAAAAAAAAAAAAAAAGCAAGTATGCACTCTAATTTTAAACTTGCACCGTAAAGCACTTTCACCAGAGTCAGAGCCGAGTTTCGACTGGGACCCGCATCCTTCCCAGCCCATCCCGAGGACCCCTCTCTGGCTTCCCACCCGGGTCCACCGGG
>NW_007241782.1:0-514 GCF_000164805.1 Carlito syrichta | reverse complement strand
CTGCGCGAGCCCGGTCGGCGGGGGAGATGTGCTCGGGCGCTGCCGGTTCGGTTTCTCGGGGTTTGACCAGCTGTCCGGGCTAGCCCTGCTCCTCGCGGAAGATGGAGGAAGTAAAAACAGCATTACCCTTAGCCTCAGAGCCCCTGCCTTAGCTTCCACCTCCAACTGTAGTGCACAAACCCACGTTAGGCAGGGGGAAGAAAGACAGAGAGAGAGGACACCGTAACAGTAAACACAAACAAAAGGGTGATGGGACTGATTTACTGCAGCCACTGCTGAGGTA
Source organism: Carlito syrichta (assembly GCF_000164805.1). Classification (NCBI taxonomy): domain Eukaryota; kingdom Metazoa; phylum Chordata; class Mammalia; order Primates; family Tarsiidae; genus Carlito; species Carlito syrichta. Next base: position 231 of record NW_007241782.1, on the reverse strand, counting down.
AGTCTCCGCTGGGTTTCTGCGTGGGGAAGAGCAGCGCTGGTGTTGTCTTCTGGCTTCTAGAGAGTCTCGCAAGACGGGGATGCTCAGCGGGGATGCGGGGCGTGGGGGGGGGGGGGGTGTTTTCAAAGTTCAGTGCGATGCTCCGGCGTCTCGTTTTGCACGGGGGGTGTGAGCCAACTTGTTGCTGTTCGCCAGGGAGGGTACGGACGTAGGTGTGTGTCTCTGGGAGGG
>NW_007241781.1:0-557 GCF_000164805.1 Carlito syrichta | reverse complement strand
AAAAAAAAAAAAAAAATTTATTTCAGCAAGCTGGGTGTGGTGGCTCATGTCTGTAATCCCAGCACTTTGGGAGGCGGAGGCGAGTGGATTGCCTGAGCAACAAGGCAAGACCTCGTCTGTACAATAAATCAAAAAATTAGCTGGGCACGGTGGCGCATGCCTGTATTTCCAGCTACTTGGAAGGTTGAGTCAGAAGGTACTTGAGCCCAGCAGGTTGAGACTGTGGTGGCCATGATTGTGCCACTGTACTCCAGCTTGGGCAACAGAGTGAGACTCTGACTCAAAAACAAAAAAATGTATTTCAGCAACGTTTTTGAGTTTTCAGTGCATAAGTTGTGTGCCTCCATGGTTAATTTTTTAAAGTAGTTTATTCTTTAATTTTTAAAATTTATTTTTCCCTAGTCACAAGACAACCAGTGAAGTATTTTATTTTACTTTTTTTTTCTTTAGTTGGAGTCTCACTCTGTCGACCAGGCTGGAGTGCAGTGGCACGCTCACGGCTAATTTTTGATTTATTGTAGAGATGAGGTCTCGCCAAATTGCCCAGGCTGGTCTCG
>NW_007241780.1:0-770 GCF_000164805.1 Carlito syrichta | reverse complement strand
GCTAACTTAACTAGCAGACTACCTAGGGATCCATATAGCTAGTAAACTGATTTAACTAGACGACTAAACTAGATAACCAGCTGGGTAGACAGCTGACATAACTAGCTAGCTAACTAGATAGCAAACTGGCTAGACAGCTGACTTAAGTAGCTCTCTACCTCTCTAGCCAACAGGATAGAAAGTGATTTAACTAGTTGACAATTAGTTAGCCAACTGGCTAGGAAACAGATTTAATTATTTCACTACCTAGCTACAGAGCTGGCTAGCCAGCTGACTTAACTAGCTGTCTTTACTAGCTTTCCTGCTTTCTAGCCAGTTGAATTAACTAGCTTGCTACATTGCTAGGCAACTGGCTATCCAACTGAATTACCTAGGTGACTTCACTAGCTAGCCAGCTGTGTATCCAGCAGACTTAACTAGCAAGCTTCCTAGCTAGCCAGCTGGCTAGTCAGTTGAATTAGCTAGGTGACTTAACTAGCTAGTAAGCTGACTAGACAGCAGACATAAAGAGCTAGCTACCTAGCTAGCCAGCTGGTTAGCCAGATGACTTAATTGCCTAGCTACGTAGCTAGTCAGCAGGCTAGCCAACTGACTTAACTAGCTAACTTCACGAAGTAGACAGATGGCTAGCCAGCAGACTTAACTAGCTAGCTACCTAGCTAGACAACTGTATATCTAGTTGACATAACTAGCTGACATAACTAGACGACAGATGGCTAGCCAGCTGACTTAAATAGCTACCTACCTACTTAACTTGTTGGTTTGCAAGC
>NW_007241779.1:0-1848 GCF_000164805.1 Carlito syrichta | reverse complement strand
CAAGCTGACATATCTAGATAGCCAGCTGGCTAGCCAGCTGACTTAACTAGCTGAAACGTCTAGCTAGCCAGGAGGTTATCCAGCTGACTTAACTAGATAGATACCTATGTATCCCGCTGTCTTCCAGCTGACTTAACTACCTAGCTACGTTGCTAACAAATGGGCTAGCAAGCTGAGTTAACTAGGTGACTTAACTAGCTAGCCAGCTGACTAGCCAGCTGAGTTAACTAGATAGATAGACAGCCAGGCAGTTGGCTAGCCAGCTGACTTAACTACCCGACTTAACTAGCTAGCCAGCTGAATTAACTAGCTGACATAACAAACTGGCTAACTTGCTATCCTGCTGAATTTACTAGCTGAAATAACTAGTTAGCTATCTAGCTAGATATCTTGCTAGAAAGCCAACTTAACTAGCTGACTTAAGCTAGCTAGCTGACATAACTAGCTGACTTAACAAACTCCCTACCTAGCTAGCCCGCTGACTAAACTAGATCAAATAACTAGCTAGCCTGCTGTCTAGCCATCTGAATTAACTAGATTTTTAACTTGCTAGGGAGATGGCTAGCCAACTTATTTAACAGCGTGACTTAACTAGCTATCCTGCTGTTTAGCCACCTGACTTAACTAGTTGATTAACCAGCTAGGTAGCTCGAAGCCAGTTGACTAAACTAGCTGACTTAACTAGATAACCAGCTGGATAGACAGCTGACTTAACTAGCGCTCTAGCTTTCTAGCCACCCCGATAGCCAGCTGCCTTAACTAACTGACTTAATTAGCTATCCAGCTGGCTAGCCAACTGACTTAACTTGGTCACAAACTAGCCAGACAGATGGCTATACAGCTGACTTAACTAACTGTCTTAACTAGCTGGCTTGCTATCTAGCCAGTTAAATTAACTAGCTTGCTACATAGCTAGCTAGCTGGCTATCCAGCTGAATAAACTAGGTGATTAGCTAGCCAGCTGTCTAGCCAGCTAACTTAACTAGCAGACTACCTAGGGATCCATATAGTTAGTAAAATGATTTAACTAGATGACTAAACTAGATAACCAGCTGGGTATACAGCTAATATAACTAGCTAGCTAACTAGACAGCAAACTGGCTAGCCAGCTGACTTAAGTAGCTCTCTACCTCTCTAGCCAACCGGATAGCAAGTGACTTAACTAGTTGATTTAATTAGCTAGCCAACAGGCTAGGAAACAGACTTAATTATTTAACTACTTAGCTACAGAGCTGGTTAGCCAGCTGACTTAACTAGCTGTCTTTACTAGCTTTCCTGCTTTCTAGCCAGTTGAATTAACTAGCTTGCTACATTGCTAGTCAACTAGCTATCCAGCTGAATTACCTAGGTGACTTCACTAGCTAGCCAGCTGTGTATCCAGCAGACTTAACTAGCAAGCTTCCTAGCTAGCCAGCTGGCTAGTCAGTTGAATTAACTAGGTGACTTAACTAGCTAGTAAGCTGACTAGACAGCAGACATAAAGAGCTAGCTACCTAGCTAGCCAGTTGGTTAGCCAGATGACTTAATTGCCTAGCTACGTAGCTAGTCAGCAGGCTAGCCAGCTGACTTAACTAGCTAACTTCACGAAGTAGACAGATGGCTAGCCAGCAGACTTAACTAGCTAGCTACCTAGCTAGACAACTGTATAGCTAGCTGACAACTAGCTGACATAACTAGATGACGGATGGCTAGCCAGTTGACTTAAATAGCTACCTACCTACTTAACTTGTTGGTTTGCAAGCTGTCTTAACTACCTAACTACCTAGCTATCCTGCTGGCCAGCGAGCTGAGTTAAGTAGGTGACTTACTAGCTAGCCAGCTGTCTAGCCAGCTGACTTAAAGCTAGCC
>NW_007241778.1:0-431 GCF_000164805.1 Carlito syrichta | reverse complement strand
ACTCGTCAGCTAAATTGTTAAGTCACCTAGCTAACTCGTTAACCAACTAGTCAAGCCAGCTAGTTAACTCGTTTCCCAACAAGTTAAAATAGTTGGCTAACTCGTTAACCAACTCGTTAAATCAGCTAGCTATCTCGTTATCCAAGTAGTTAAGTCAGCTATCTAAGCCAGGTAGCTAAATAGTTAAGTCAGCTGGCTAGCTAGTTGTCAGTTAGTTAATCAGCTGACTAGCCAGCTGCCTATCAGGGTAGCCATCTAGTTAAGTCATCTGGCTACCCAGCTGGCTACCTAGTTAAGTCACCTAGTTGTCAGTTCCCTGCCCAGCAGTTTAGCTAGGTAGTTAAGTGATTAACTCAGCTGGCAAACCAGTAGGCTAGTTAGGTAGCAAGCTAGTTAAGTCAGCTGGCTAGTCAGCTGGCTAGCTTGCTAAG
>NW_007241777.1:0-616 GCF_000164805.1 Carlito syrichta | reverse complement strand
AGTACAACTAAAAATGTTTCTATGTAAAAGCCACAATAAAGTCAACGAAATACTAGATAACAGTCTTAAAAATTGGTCTTTCTTGGGAGTTCCCAAGAGAATAACAACAGTAATGTGATTCTAAGAAATGCCTTCTTCTTGATCAATCATCTCTGTTTTAACTGAAAATACATCTGCTAGCATATGTTTTGGAATTTCTGAACCTCTGACTTTCAAGGCATAGCAAGCATTCTCCACTTTGGCCAGTCTTTGTTTCAAGGTATACAACTTCTTAGAAACCTCGTACGGTCCGGTGTTGCCAATGAATGAAAACCCATCATAAACCTGACGTAAAAACTGGCTCACTTCAAAGGGGGTGTCGATATCCCCATTCCCCACACTGTTAATACACATCCGCATCAACTCTCCAGTTAAATCAGCCACTCCCAGAAGATAATCAACAGGTGTGACTTTCAGTCTCCAAGTACCAAATTGCTTATCCTGTGCATCAGAGGAAGGGGTCTTATTTTCTTTCCCACTATCTTCTGTTGTAAATATCAACTGCTTATTAATTTCATCCATGCTGATTAATGATCGTGTTTTGATGAAGTGTTGAAAAAGAGACAGCTTCCACATA
>NW_007241776.1:0-980 GCF_000164805.1 Carlito syrichta | reverse complement strand
CTCCTGCAGTCTCTATTCAATGTGGTATCAAGAGATCTTCTCTTAATATGTAAGTCAGACGGTATCTCAAACCTCTTCAATGGACCATGCTAAGCAAAAGCTAAAGGCCTCCAAATGCCTCCAAATGCCTGTGAAAGGCATCCTATTTCAGAATTTCCAGAAATGTTACCTTCCTATTACTAAACTCAAAGAGATAATATAGGTGGGTGAAGATTAAAAAATAGACTCGTTATAGCTTGCTGTTAAGAACTGTCTGTGTTATTACCAGGAACATGATACCAGGATTCAAACAAGAAGTGTGGATCACTATTATTTAAAAACAGGGGGAGATATGTAAAATACAGTTAAAATTTGTGATCTGCCATTCTATAGGATAAATGAACTTTTAAAAAGTATACTAATCTTGTTTGAAAACTGAAAACCTGTACATCTCATAAACAAGATTTATAAATCATTAAACACTTTAAGAGGCTAACTCAGGACTGGTAGGTTGCAAGAAAAAAGAAAGGGGAACCAAATGCTCACATGCCAGCCATGCTACATGGATGTCACATTCATGATCTAGTCACAGCACTCAGGCTAATATAAGACAAAGAAGAAATCACTGCCTCTGGGGTGGTGACCTTGCACTAAGAGTCAGCCAACAACTAAATTAAAACAACTAGTTTTATGGCCTATGTCATTATATAAAAATAAAAGACAGTACAATATGCTGATTAAATGACTAGTGAATTTTGGGTGTCATCTAGAAGTAGACTGAGGCAGTAAAAATAAAGCTACAGTACTCAGAAAGAGTTGAAATAAAACTCTGATAAAATACAGTATCCTTCTTGGTAAAAACCTTCAAACACATAGGTATAGAAGGAACATACCTTAAAATAGTAAGTGCCATCTACGATAAAGCCACAGCTAACATATTGCTAAATGGACAGAAACTGGAAAAATTTCCCTTGAAAACTGGAACAAGACAAGGTTTCCCA
>NW_007241775.1:0-1025 GCF_000164805.1 Carlito syrichta | reverse complement strand
TCGCTCATTCCACCTCAGGGTGGCAGCAGCGCGCAATTCCTCAACCCGTTGAGCGGGGTGCACAGCGACCCCAGGAATCACTCCCCTTACCAGCTGGCCACTGGCAGGCAACACACCTAGGCACCCAGCCGCCCGCCCGCTCGCAGGACACACACAGAGGGAGGGAAACATCCACACCCACACCCCCAACCCTCACCCCAGCGCCGGACCCCCACAGACATGCACCCACACCCGCCCGCACCACCCCACTCACTCGCCCGCTTCCCCATCCCACGCACACTCACACGCACGCACCCACACACACTCGCACACTGGGAAGACCCCGGCTGGGAGGGGGACGGAGAGCGCGACGCCCACAGCAATGAATGGAAAGCGCCAGAGACACCTGGGGAGGGACAGAGACGGGGTGGAGAGGAGGAGGGGAGGGAGAGACAGAGCGAGGCGCACAAAGACCAGCGGCCCCAGCGACCCACGGACACAGCGAGCGTGCCACAGGGAGACAGACGTCTTGGGGACGATCGCCCCTTCCAGCAGGCCAGGGGAGAGCGGAGGGTGCCCGGGCTGTGCCAGGCCAAGGGGGCAGGGCTGCCCCGCGGCAGGACCCGAGGCCCCGCCGCCTGGGTCTCCATCGTGGGGGTGTGCTCAGGGCCGTGTCTGGGGTCCACTCCTTGGCCGGCCCGGTCGTTCCGTCCGCGTGGCGAGGGCGTCGAGGTGCCAACCTGACAGTGCCAGGGCCTGTCTCCCGGGCACAGTGGCCCCGCACGCCCCCACGCGACGGTGCGGCCGGGCTCCTTGGCACGAGTATCCTCGGGCCTCTAACGCGCAGGAAGCTTGTGCGCGGAGGCTCTGGGTGCCCAGAGCCGGCATTCCTGGCCCCGGGTCTCGCCCCAGGGAAGGAACTGTCCCCCCCGTTTGAAGCACAGCCCCGGGGTGGTACGGGGGTGGAGAGGCGCCTTTGCCGCCAGCGCCCCCGCCCCTGGCCGGCAGGGCTGCAGCGGCCAGAGGCAGCGTCTGCGTCTCCGGGG
>NW_007241774.1:0-550 GCF_000164805.1 Carlito syrichta | reverse complement strand
CACTCACCTCAGCCTCCCAAAGGCGCAGGATTACAGACTGAGCCACCGAGCCCGGCTGGCTACTTGTTTTTTTTTTTACTTAACAGTGTATCACGGGATCTTTCCCTAACAGTGGATTTAAAGCCCTGCTGGGTGTTCTGTGATACGGCTGTGCCCCAGTTTATTACACAAAAATCCCTAGTTCGTGGACATGGAGGTTGTTGTTTTGTGTTGGTTATATGCAACGCTGCAATGATTACATTGTTGTGTGCCTGGGTGAGTACTTAAAAATAATTTTTTAAAACATTTAAAATTTTAAAGATATGGGGTACAATTCGGGGTTCGGTACATAAGTGGTTATCATACAGGTGAAGTTTGGGCCTCCCATTGGTCCTTAACTCACCTGGTTTGGGATCAGGTACCCTTATTCATGCTATGTACCACCCACCCCAGCAGTGACCTGCTACTACCAATCCCTTTTTTGTAGTCATAAGGGAACCCTGAACATTTATCATTTTTTTTTTTTTGAGTTGGAGTCTCACTCTGTCTCCCAGACTGGAGTGCAGTGGCC
>NW_007241773.1:0-809 GCF_000164805.1 Carlito syrichta | reverse complement strand
CTAGCTAGCCAACTGAATAAACTATCTGACTTAACTACCTACCTAGCTGCCATAACTAGCTTACTTATATAGCTAGCTTCCTAGCTCGCCAGCTGACTTTACTAGCTTAAATTACTAGTTACCCAAATGACTACCCATCTGATATTTCTAACTTTTTAACTAGCTAACCAGCTGGGTAGCCATCTGACTTAATGTGCAGACTTAACTAGCTAGCCTGCCAGTTGTCAGCTGACTTAATTAGCTGACTTAACTTGTTAGCCAGCTGGTTACCAGCTGTCTTAACTAGCTGAATTAACCAGCTAGTTAGCTGGCTGGCAAGCTGGCTTAACTAGCTGGCTACCTATCTAGCTGACTTAAGCTTGAAAACTGGCTAGCCACATCATGTAACTTGATAGCTATCAACGTAGTCAGCAGGCTAACCAACTGAATTAACTAGCTGACTTGAACAACTATTCTGCTGGCTAGCAAGCTGATTTATCTAGCTAGCTACGTATCTAGCCAGCTGGCTAGACAGCTGACTATACTAGCTTACTTAACCAGCTACCCAGTTGGCTAACCAGCTGACTTAACTCGCTGACATCACTAGCTAGCCAGGTAGCTATCTTGCTGACTTAACTAGCTAGCTACCTACTGAGCCAGTTGGCTAGTGAACTATCTTAACTAGCTGAATTAACCATCTAAGAAACTGACTAGCCAACTGAATTAACTAGGTGGCTACATATTTAGCCACCTGGCTAGCCAACTGACTGAAGTAACTGACTTAACTAGTAGCTACCTAGCTAGTCAGCTGACTTAAATAGTTAACTAAC
>NW_007241772.1:0-743 GCF_000164805.1 Carlito syrichta | reverse complement strand
TTATATGTCAGCTAGCTAGCTAGTTAAGTCAGCTAGTTAAGTCAGCTAGCTATATGATAAATAGCTAGCTAGTTAGCAAGTTGAATCAGCTAGTTAAGTCAGCTGGCTAGCTAGGCAGCTAGCTATTTAAGTCAGTTTTAAGTCAGCTGGGTAGCTAGTTAAGTCAGTTAGTTAAGTCAGCTGGAGAGCCAGCTGTTAAGCAGGATAGCAAACTTTATGTCAGCTGGCTAGCCAGCTGGCTAGCTAGTAATGTCACCTACTTTACTCATCTCGCTGGTCAGCAGGATAGCTAGGTAGTTCGGTAGTTAAGACAGCTGGAGAGTCAGCGAGCTATGCAGGTAGGTAGCTAGTTAAGTCAGCTGGCTATCCATCCGGCATTTAGTTATGTCAGCTAGTTATGTCAGCTAACTGTCCAGTTGTCTAGCTAGGTAGCTAGCTAGTTAAGTCTGCTGGATAGCCAGCTGTCTACTTCGTGAAGTCAACTAGTTAACTCAGCTGGGTAGCCTGTTGGCTAGCAATGTAGCTAGGCAATTAAATCATCTGGTTAGCCAGCTGGCTAGCTAGGTAGCTAGCTAATTATGTCACCTGTCTAGACAGCTTTCTAGCTAGTTGTCTCCTAGTTAAGTCAGCAGACTGGCCAGCTGGCTAGCCAGGTAGCTTGCTAGTTAATTCAGCTGGATAGACAGCTGACTAGCTAGGTTAGTCACCTAGTTAATTCAGCTGGATAGCCAGACGACTAGCTA
>NW_007241771.1:0-817 GCF_000164805.1 Carlito syrichta | reverse complement strand
TCTGTTTTAGTTGATCTGTCATAAAAGTGCCTGATTATTATATTATGAGTTAAGTGAAAACCCACTCTATAAATGTTAACTTAAAGTTTTAACTATTATATTAAGTAAAAACCTTAACATTAATCTTTATCCTAAGTCAGTGAAAACAGTGTTATAAATCACCTACATAACCCCTATACAAGTGTTAAAACTTATAATGAATTCATAATAAACTTACTATAAACTTGTGCTTCTAAAAAACCTTATGTCTAAACACTAAACTGCATAATCTTAAATCAAATAAGGAGTGAATATACTTATATCATTTATTACTTAAGCAATATCTAGTAACTTATAGCCAAGTGAAAGAAAGCATTCTTGATGTGCTTCAGAGTTTAACCCTTGCATATGTTAGAAAAGGCCAAATGGCATAATGGGAAATGGAAAAATGAACCATGACATTTCCAGGTTAACTGTGATTGTTCGCATAAACATGCCATCTTCTTCCACGATTGCACAGAATTTCTTCAGCTGTACCAACAGCAAAGACAGAAGACAGAAGGGCCTCAGCTGCCTGGATTTGCTTTGCAGCCCGGTGTCCTCAGCGTACCTGGACCTTGTCAATCAGGCGGGCCTCCAAGGCTGGCTCCCAACACTTAGGTAGCAGACTTAAGTAGCTGACTTAAATAGTTAGCTAACTTGTGAGCTAGCTGTCTTAGCTAGCTGACTTAGCTAGCTAGCTGGTTAGCTAGCTCACTTAGCTATCTGACTTAACTAGTTGACTAATGAGATATCTAGCTGACTTAATGAGTTGGTTAACGAGTTAGCTAACTGTTTA
>NW_007241770.1:0-2204 GCF_000164805.1 Carlito syrichta | reverse complement strand
CAGCCAACAAACTAGTCAGATAGATATGTCAGATAGCTAGCCAGATAGCTAGTTAAGTCTGCTATAAATTCAGGAAACTATCCAGCTAACTTGTTAAGTCAGCTAACTAGTCAGGTTGCTAGTCAGATCGCTAGTTAAGTCAGCTAGCTAGACAGCTAACTAGTCAACTAGATAGTTAAATCAATTAGCCAGTAGCCAGATAGCTGGCTGGTTAAGTCAGCAAGCTAGAGAGTTAATTAGCTTGTTTGCTAGCTAGTTATGTCAGCTAGATTGATAGCTTTCTTATAAGCTAGCTATTCAAGTCAGCTAGCTAATCAGCTAGTTACTTAGTTAACTAGTCGGCTAGCAACTCCGCTATCTAGACACATAACTAATGGGCTCACTTGCTTCCATCAGGTAAGCTAATTAGTCAGCTTACTCACCTGCAAACTGGTCAGCAAACTAGTCGGCTGGCTTGCCAGCCAACAGGCCAAATAAATTGTCAGCTCGCTCATACACCAACAGGTCAGCTAACCTGTTGACTTGCTCGCCATTTGACTACTTAAGTCAGTTCACCAGTCGGATTGCAAGCTGGCCGACTAGTTAAGGCTGCTCACATGTCAGGTCACTCACTGGCCTACTATTTAAGCCAGGTCACCAGTCGGTTCATTTGCCAGCTGACTAGTGAACTCTTCTGACCATATGGCTCACTCACTAGACGACTAAAGTCGGCTAACCAGTCAGCTCACTTGCCGGCTGACTAGTTAAATCAACTGACCAGTCAGCTCACTCACCGGCCAAATAGTTAAGTCAACTGGCCAGTCGGCTCACTTGCTGGCCGACTAGTTAAGTCAGCTCATCTGTGGGCTCACTCTCTGGCCTACTAGTTAAGTAAGCTAACCAGTCAGATTAGTAGCCAGTCAACTATTTAAGTCAACTAAACAATCAGCCGACTAGTCAGCCAACTAGTTAGGTCAGAGCACTAACCAGTCAAATAGTTAACTGAGATAACTTATGGGCCAACTCATCAGTCAACTAACTAACCCAGCTAACTAGTCGGCCAAGTAGTTGACTGACTTGTTATGCCAGCAAACAAGTCAGCCGAGTAGTCAGCCAACATGTTAAACCAGATAAGTAGTCGGCTGAAGCATCAGCCAACAAGTTGTCACCTAGCTAACTCGTTACCCAACTAATTAAGAGAGCTTGTTAACTCATTTACAAAATGGTTAAAACAGTTAGCTAACTAGTTAACCAACACATTAAGTCAGCTAGATATCTCATTAGCCAACTAGTTAAGTCAGATAGCTAAGACAGCTAGCTCACAAGTTAGCTAACTATTTAAGTCAGCTGCTTAAGTCTGCTACCTAAGTGTTGGGATCCAGACTTGGAGGCCCGCCTGATTGACAAGGTCCAGGTACGCTGAGGACACCGGGCTGCAAAGCAAGTCCGGGCAGCTGAGGCCCTTCTGTCTTCTGTCTTTGCTGTTGGTACAGCTGAAGAAATTCTGTGCAATCGTGGAAGAAGAAGATGGCATGTTTATGCGAACAATCACAGTTAACCTGGAAATGTCATGGTTCATTTTTTCCATTTCCCATTAAGCCATTTGGCCTTTTCTAAACATATGCAAGGGGTAAACTCTGAAGCACATCAAGAATGCTTTCTTTCACTTGGATATAAGTTACTAGATATTGCTTAAGTAATAAATGATATAAGTATATTCACTCCTTTATTTGATTTAAGATTATGCAGTTTAGTGTTTAGACATAAGGTTTTTTAGAAGCACAAGTTTATAGTAAGTTTATTATGAATTCATTATAAGTTTTAAACTTGTATAGGGGTTATGTAGGTGATTTATAACACTGTTTTCACTGACTTAGGATAAAGATTAATGTTAAGGTTTTTACTTAATATAATAGTTAAAACTTTAAGTTAACATTTATAGAGTGGGTTTTCACTTAACTCATAATATAATAATCAGGCACTTTTATGACAGATCAGCTAAAACAGACAGCAACCTTGAGGGGCCTGGGAAACATTACTAAAGACTTCTTTTGAGTTCTCTTTAGAAACAAGTTCTGCAAGATAAGAGAAAAGTAACAAGGACATCTGGACAAGGGAGGCAATCACAAGACTCTAAAGGACATAAAAGCCTAAGATGGAAAAATTCCTGACACATGAAGAAACGTACACTGAGAAACTTTCTTGAGACATTCAAGGACTGTAAT
>NW_007241769.1:0-371 GCF_000164805.1 Carlito syrichta | reverse complement strand
AGCCTCCGAAGGCATGGGATTAAAGGCTGAGCCACCGAGCCCGGCTTGAAAATAATTTTTTAAAATGAGCCATATATCATGTATACCTGTATTCCTAGTTACTTGGGAGGCTAAGGTGGGAGAATCACTTGAGCCCAGTGATTTGAGACCAGCCTGGACAACATAGTGAGTCCCCGTCTCTACAAAAAAAAAAACTGAAAAAGCAAAACAAAGACGAGATGTGGTGGCTCATGTCAGTAATCCCAACACTTTGGGAGGCCAAGGTGAGAGGATTGCCTGAGCCCCGGGTTTCAAGACCAGCCTGGGGAACTTGGCAAGACCTCATCTCTACAATAAATCAAAAAAATTAGCTGGGCATGGTGGCACATGCC
>NW_007241768.1:0-1176 GCF_000164805.1 Carlito syrichta | reverse complement strand
TCTCTACAATAAATCAAAAAAATTAGCTGGGCATGGTGGCACATGCCTGTGGTTCCAGCTACTTGGAAGGTTGAAGCAGAAGGATTGTCTGAGCACAGCAGGTCGAGACTGTGGTGGCCATGCGTGTGCCACTGCACTCTAACCTGGGCGACAGAGTGAGACTCCAATTCAAGAAAAAAAACTAGTTGGGCATGGTGGTGTGTGCCTGTACGTTCAGCTAATTGGAAGGCCATGGTGGGAGGATGACTTGAGACCAGGAGGTCAAGGTTGCTATGAGCCATAATATCACTATTACAATCCAGCCTGGGTGACAGAGCGAGACCCTGTCTCTAAAAACAGACAAAAAAACCTTATCAAGTAGGGTCTTTTATTGTCACTTTACAGATGAGGAAACTGAGACATATACATGCTATCATTTGCTGGGCACTTGTTCTGTGCCCGCTGGCCTGGCGCAAGCTCTTTCTAGGTGAGATCTCACCTGCACCTCTCTGCAGCAAAAGGTAGCATCATTACTGTCATCCTCACCTTCCAAGTAAGGAGCCCTCAGCACAGCCTCTTAGCAACCTTCTTCTTTCAACAAATATGCACTGGGTGCCTGCTCTGTGCCAGGCACTGTTCTAGAAACTGGAGACACTGGTGAACAAAACAGAGATGTTCGTCCTCATGGAACTGATATTCTAGTTAGGGAAGACATAATAAACAATATACAGGGTAAATAAGTAAATTGATAAGTTAGAAGATGGCGTAAGTATGGACAAAGAGTTAAAGCAGTCTTATCTGAGACAGGAGTGCCAAAGGCAGGGCAGATTGTGGCATTAGATGGGGTGTTCAGTGAGAGAAGAGGAGTTTGGAGTGAAGATTGAAGGAGGTAAGGGGTCTGCCCCAGACCACCCAGATAGCCAGGGAAGAAGGAGGATTTGAATCCAGTCTGCCAGTGTCTGGTTCCAGGGCTCCTGAGTAGTATGTGACTTGTCCTTCCGAGCCAGTGGTAGCCCCCAAGCCTGTCCCCAGGCCCAGGGTGCCCCGCCAACGCAGCCCAGGCCCTGTCCCAAGCCCACCTGGAGCCCAGCTCTCCTCTTCTCCATCTTAGCCTCCTGTCACAGACAGTTCCAACCCACAGGGTCCCTTCATGCCTGCAGCTCCTCAGACCCCAGGCCCCTCCAGGAGTCAGCCCTG
>NW_007241767.1:1516-3395 GCF_000164805.1 Carlito syrichta | reverse complement strand
CCCAGGCCCCTCCAGGAGTCAGCCCTGCCCTCAGTACCCTAAGAACCCACCAGCCCCAGGCCTAGGGCTAGTCCTCCAGCCACAGCTGCCCTTAAAGGAAGCCTCCCAAGGCCTGGAGAGCCTGCCCTGTGAGAAATTCCCATCATCCAGTGCCCTCATTTTGTCCTTCACTTCTAAAAGGACTTGGGAGTGGGTGCCAAGCTCTGAGAAAGAGCATGTTCCTTCCTATTCTCAACCCTGGGGGGGTTGCGAGCCAAGAGGAAGGGTCAAGGCAGCGTGCTCACCAGATCAGACTCAGGCAGGCTCAACCTTAACAGGCTCATAGTATTTTCCAGAATGGATGCAGGAGAGACGCCGTCCCTGCCAGGTGTGGTGGTGTGTGCCTGTAATTCCAGGTATTCAGGAAGCTAAGTGGAAGGATGACTTGAGTCCAGGAATTTGAAATCAACTGGCATAGTGAGACCATCTCAAAAAAGAAGGAGGGGGAGAGGGAAGAGAGGAAGAGAAAGAAGGGGAAGAAAGGAGGAGGAGGAGGAGGAAAAAAAGAAAGTGGCATCTGATTGGAAGCAGGAAAAGAGCTTGGCAGTATCCATAATGAGAGGGCAACTTCCTCCACCCCTGACACAGAACTTTCATCATCTCTGAAAAATCTTCCTGAAGTTCACCCACCCTTCTGCCTGTCCCTTGGTCTGTTCATGCATCTTCCTGTCTTCCGTGAACACATCTGAGATGAGTCTTGGAGTTTTAACATTCTACTTCCTGTTAGACACAAATTCAGGGACATGAGGATGCTTCAGACTGATACTGGTCAAACTGGGGATGACTTTAGTAGTATTCTTAAAGGCTTAGTAGGTATATTTTCTCTGCTCCTACTCAGACTCATGGACTAGCAGTCCAGCTCAGTGATCTTGTTAAGTACTTGTATCTAGAACACAACCTGGAAGTCTCTGTCTCCTGACAGCTGACCTTGGGCTCTGTGTATCCCCCAGCTTGTTTTCACGGATGGTCTCTATCTGGGCAGGTCAACGCCATGGGCAGGGGTAGCGAGGTACCACTAAGTGGCCCCTGGTCCACAGTTCACATTCCAGGATGAGCATGAGAGGACAAGCTGGGTCTCTTCAACATGAATACTTAACAGAATGTGCCTGGGAGGGACCTGGGGGATCTTTAGCTTTGTCCCCTGCTAAGTCTCCCACCTCTGGGTTTCTGCTACCACTAAATCTAGCCTGGAATAGAGAGTTCAGCTTCTGGACTGTAATTCTAGACTCTCCACCAACTCAGATTGTAGGACTCAGGCATACAGGGCCTCTCTTAGCAAAACCATGATTCTTCCTTCTCTGATTTCCAACAGACCCATTTCAAAGGCAGCATGTTTCTTTCTTGCAGGAATTTGCTAGTGACCACAAGAAGTAGCCAACCACCTCAAAATCCTGAGGTTTTCCCACAAGTCTCCTAAAAGAGCAGCCTCATGGGCATCTGGTTGGAATTCCAAGAGGCAACAGGCTACAGTGCTGCCAACTCTGTGACCAGCTATCTGAGAATCACAGACTTCCCAGCGGGGAGCAGTGCCGCCACCTGTCCCACACCTGCCTCCTGGGCTCTGCAAGTCAGCGTGGGGCCTGTTTCTTGGGACATCTCACTTCTGGTCCCAGGCTCGTTATTAGTTAGGAAGTTCTAAGTAACAGAAAGATCTCTCAAACTGGTTTCCAAAGAATCCAATGACTCATTCACAAAACCCTTTTCCCAGTGATGCAATCAGGCCTGGTTTCTCCCTCTTCCCTATTTTTATATTTTTATTTTTTCAATTTTTAAAAAAATTTTAAAATTTTTTTATAATTTTTTTTTTTTTTTTTGAGTTGGAGTCTCACTCTGTCACCCA
>NW_007241767.1:0-506 GCF_000164805.1 Carlito syrichta | reverse complement strand
AGGTCCACCCATGAGCATGGGGTGGGGGCCAACCCACCCAGTCTGCCCTGAAAAGACAAGGGGGGGAGTGAGAGCTGGGGAAGCAACTCCCAAATGTCCCCCACAATGGCTTCAGGAGTCCTTCAGGCAAGGACTCCCACGCTCTTGCATTTATGGAGGACTTTATAGTTCCCAGAGCCCTTCAAAGTAAATCATAAGAAATTTTTTTCCTATGGGTAAAGTCTGATATGTTTTAAAATGTGTAAATCATCTACGTTCATGCTACAATGAACTTAGATGCTTAAATGCAAAAAGAAAGGCTAAAATATCCCATTGAACACTTTGGTGTTTGTTGTTCCGATTCTAAGTTTAAAACAAAACTTTATTTTTTAAAATTATTTTATTATCTTTTTGAGTTGGAGTATCACTCTGTCGCCCAGACTAGAGTGCAGTGGCCGCTCCCCGCTACCGCAGCCTCGACCTGCTGGGCTCCGACAATCCTTCCGCCTCAGCCTTCCAAGTAGCTG
>NW_007241766.1:0-506 GCF_000164805.1 Carlito syrichta | reverse complement strand
CAATAGGTTAGCTATCTTAACTAGTTCGACGACTAGTAGGCCGACCGGTTAACTGACTTAACTAGACTACTGGTGAGTGAGACGACTGGTCAGCTGAATTAACTGGTTCACCGATGAGTGAGCCGATTGTCAGCTGACTTAACTAGTTGGTCAGTAGGTGAATTGAATGATCAGCTGACTTAACTAGTCGACCGGAGTGGGAGATGACTGATCAGCTGAATTTAGTCGGCTGATGAGTGAGCTGATTGGTCATACATAAGTAGTTGGCTGGTGAGTGAGCCGACCAATGAGCCGACTTAACTAGTCGGTCAGGATTGAGCTGATACATGATCTGCCTTAACTATTCGACCGGTGAGTGAGCTGACCTGTGAGCTGACTTAACAAGTCAGCATGTGAGCAAGCTGACTAGTTTGCTGACCTGTTGGCCTGCGATTGAGTCGACAAGTTAGTTGACCTGTTGGCTGGTGAGCGAGCCGACAAGTTTTCTGACCGGTTGGGAGGTGAGT
>NW_007241765.1:270677-271355 GCF_000164805.1 Carlito syrichta | reverse complement strand
CCCAACACTTTGGGAGGCTGAGGCGAGAGGATTGCCTGAGTCCGCGGGTTTGAGACCAGTCTGGGCAATTTGGTGAGACTTCGTCTCTACAATAAATCAAAAATCAGCTGGGCGTGGTAGCGTGCGCCTGTAGCTCCAGCTCCTTGGAAGGTTGAGGCGGAAGGATCGCCGGAGCCCGGCAGGTCGAGGCTGCAGTGGCCGGGGCTGTGCTGCTGCACTCCAGCCTGGGCAACGGAGTGAGACTCTGACTCAAGAAAAAAAATTAATTGAATTAAATTAATAAGACAAAGGTCCTGGGCCCCCATGGAATTTCTAGTCTAGGTGGGAGCTGGACTGGAAGTGGGGGATCAGGCAGATATGTGGTCACGTATTAAACCGGGACCCCACACCCGCTGCCGGCTTCTCGAAGCCGTGCAGAGACGCAGGGGCTGGGAGGCTGGGCTTGTCCCTCCATCGCCCTGTGACCTGGGAGTGTCCCTGCCCTCCGTCCGGGTCTGCCGAGGGGCCCAGCCCTGTGTCACTCTACCGCGGTTCCCCGAGCCGAGGGGCCTGGGAGGAGGCCGGCGGGACTTGGCTCGGTCCCTGGCTCCCAGGGCGGACTCCGAGGAGGCACGCGCGGTCTTCTACTGGAGAGGCTGCAGGCCGGCCGGGGCCCCGTGGGACTCACCCTTTCCCACA
>NW_007241765.1:268041-270657 GCF_000164805.1 Carlito syrichta | reverse complement strand
GCCAGCCTCTCCTTCCCCGCGGCTCGGGGTCAGCACTGGGAACTCCCGTGGCCCCTGCTGCCGCCGGAGGGCCGCCCCCCTTCCATGGTCCAGGAGCCGCGTGGCCTCTGCAGCCCGTTCCCCCACTCGGACCCTCTAGGGAGTCGCACTCCGGCCTACCCCAGGGCCTTTGCACAGGCTTTTCTGCCCCAGGAGTACCCATCTGCCTCCCCTTCAGGCCATCCCTTGCCTCAGATTGGATGAGGATGCCCCACCCCTCCCAGGGGCAGACTGTGATTTCTTCAACCATCCCTGAAAACACTGTGCATCCTCCCAGTGACAGGTCTTCAAGGGAGGTGAGGAGGATTCTACTGTGCCTGGCACTGACCCCATGACGCTCAGGGATGACGGGGGAGCTCCCAGCCCTCCGCCTTCGAGGCCTGCTGGGGCTCGGTGTGGGAGACGGGGAGTTTCTGGGCACCCCGTCTTTGCCAGGCCCTCTGCTTTCCTAGAGGCTGCCATGGGCAGGCAGCCACCAGCCGTGGTTCCCCTGTGGGTCTGACCAGCACCCCGGGGCCAGCTCTCTTCCCGTCGTGGACATGGCATCCCTGCCACCCCCGGGGGCGTCTGGAGGTCCAGGGACAGACTCACTCTGAAGGACTTAGTGGCTGGCCTGGACCATGGCCTCTCTGGCTGCATCGCCAGGTGTCGGGCTTCGGACAGGGCGTGGTCTCTCTGGACCCCACCCTTGGTGATCACATGGCCCTCTGTCCCCCCGGCCCGGATCCCAACAGCCAGGCCTCGGTCACTTGCTCAACCCAGAGCCGGGGCCAGGCACGCACTGCCGGGATGCACAGAAGAGGCCCAGCAAAACCAGGAGAGTCGGACAGTCGGCGGAAAGCCCGCCCGGGCCGGGGTGGGTTTACGGGCCGCATCTGTGTGTGTCGGACCCCGATCAAGGGCTTCACAGGCCTTGTCCCGCCTGGCCATGTCTGAATTGGGAAGAAAGGCACAGAGAGGGCAGGACACTTGCCCAGCGCCACATACCGCATGACAGAAAGTGAGGCTCAGTGTCACCCACGCCACATGCTGGTGTTCTGCCTCCCACCGGCCCGTCCCCCCCATTTTCCCATCAGACTTAACTGATTTTTTTTGAGTCGGGGTCTCCCTCTGTCACCCAGGCTGGAGTGCAGGGGCACGCTCACGGCCACCACAGCCTCGACCTGCCGGGCTCTGGCT
Organism: Carlito syrichta; assembly: GCF_000164805.1. NCBI lineage: Eukaryota > Metazoa > Chordata > Mammalia > Primates > Tarsiidae > Carlito > Carlito syrichta. The sequence goes on along the minus strand of NW_007241765.1, from coordinate 269,439 downwards.
ATCCTTCCGTCCCAGCCTTCCCAGCAGCTGGAACCACAGGCACACGCCACTATGGCCAGCTAATTGTTTGATGTTTTGGAGAGATGAGGTCTTGTCGGACTGGTCTTGAACCTGTGGGCTCAGGCAATCCTCTCGCCTCGGCCTCCCAAAGTGCTGGGATTATAGGCATGCACCACCACGCCCGGCCTGATTTTTTTAGTCATATACAACTTACAAGCAGTGAAATAGTCAAATCTTTGGTGACAGCTCGATGGCTTTTTCCACCCGTCTACACCTGTGTCACCACCACCGGGTTCAAGGTGTGGAACAATTCCATCACCCCTAAGGGCTAACCCAGGTCCTCCTTAGTCAGTGCCTTGATGGATCACCGTGATGAGTTTAGCCTGTTTTAAACCTAGTATAAATGGAGTCACTCGACATGGGGATTCCATGTCGCAGCTAAGGTGTGTTCTTTTTCCCTGCTGAGTAGCATTCCCGTGCGAGAATAGATCCCTCGCCTGCCGGCAGGCATGTGGGTGAATCATCTGGGACTCCGGGAAAACTAAGTCACTGCAAACTGCCATATGCCAGAGCTTCCGTGCGGCCAGCTGTGCTCAGAGCCCTTGTGGGGAGGGCCTCCGCTGGGTCAGAGGGTAGGCTTAGGTTGAGCTTTAGAAGAAACCGAATCAAATGCCTTTGCAAAGGAGGACAGCAAACCTTTACAGATGGAGAGAGAGAAGAATAGAATTCTGGAAACCAGATCCACCCCTGGGTCCCCAGAAAGAAATGCCTGCAAATGTCCAATGAGTACAACAGGACTGAATTCGGCAGACAGAGCCTTTGGGGACAGGTTGCCTCCAGGGGTGGCTGGGGAACCCCTCAGCCCAGAGGGACCCCTGCCACTGCTTCCTGGGGGCACAGCCTTGGCCCCGGTCTTCCCCGGGCAGAGGGGTCCAGGGAGGCACCTACCTGCTCTGGGAGAGCCCAAGAGGGACCAGTGTGCTGGGTGGGCCAGACACGGAGCACATGGGATCCAATGGGAGCTCCCTCTCCCTGCGTCCCCTCCCCTATGCTCCAGGAGGCCTGAGCCTGCCTCAGTTTCCCTGCCCGGATCTTTGGCTTCTGCTTGTCCGCCTTTCCAGGTTGTCCCCACCTGCTGGTCTAGGTTTCTGGCCATTCCAGGGGGACTCGGCTGCATGGTGGGGGGAGGGGGGTGGGCACAGGCCGGCTGCTGGCCCCATCCCCCGACAAGACTCAGCTCGGGCCGGGCCCTGGGGTCTTCTGGGTGTGCCTGACCGCCCAGAGCTTTCTGCAGCCCTTTAAAAATTAGCGTACAGCCGGGCTTGGTGGCTCAGCCTGTAATCCCGCGCCTTTGGGAGGCTGAGGTGAGTGAATTGCCTGAGCCCGCGGGTTTGAGAC
>NW_007241765.1:261884-267914 GCF_000164805.1 Carlito syrichta | reverse complement strand
GGAAGGCTGAGGAGGAAGGATCACCGGAGCCCAGCAGGTCGAGGCTGCGGTGGCCGGGAGCAGCCACTGCACTCCAGTCTGGGCGACAGAGTGAGACTCCAACTCAAAAAAAAAACAAAACAAAACAAAAAATAAATAAAATTTAAAAAATCAGCGTACAGAGGGTCCAGGTCTGTGCCTTCAAAGGCCGCTCCTCAAAAAACATTGTTTTCACTCAATCTCCCCTCTAAAGACGGCGGCGCAAGTTTGCAGATTAAGAAACATGGCCGCAGCGGCCGAGCGCGTGAAGCCTCCCCTGGCGGGGCTTTGTGCGGCCCCCCGACCCCAGCCGCCGAGCCGGGACCCCAGCTCCCCGACAATGCCCAGCCGGCCTGGGTGGCACGGCGCGATCCCACTTGAAAAGGCCTTTCGCCGGGGCTGCCTTTTAAGAGGGGGACAATTGGCAGGAGGCCTGGCGCTCACTCATGCAGAACAGCCGTGAAAAGTGCTTGCAGCCAGTGTCAGGGGTGGGCAGTGCCCGGAGCAAGGGGCCTGCGCGGGGTGGCGGGGAGCGAGTCGCTAGGAGACGGGCCCGCCAGGCATCTCCCTGGGGCCCCTCGGGCTCCCTTGGTAGGGCTGCCCCAGCCTCGTTGGGTCCCCGCATGTTTGTCAGCCACGGAGAAGCCTTTTTTGCAACTCAGCTTGCATGTGCTGTGAGACATGGGGGCCACGGATACTCCTAGCATCTTTGCGGCTGCAGGATACTCCCAGCATCCTTTGCTGCTGCAGGAGACTCCCAGAATCCTTTGTTGCTGCAGGATACTCCCAGCTTCCTTTCTGCTGCAGGATACTCCCAGCTTCCTTTGCTGCTGTAGGAGTCCTCCCAGCATCCTCTGCTGCTGTAGGAGACTCCCAGCATCCTTTGCTGCTGCAGGATACTCCCAGCGTCCTTTGCTGCTGCATGATACTCCCAGCATCCTTTGCTGTTGCAGAGTCCTCCCAGCTTCCTTTGCTGCTGCAGGATACTCCCAGCATCCTTTGCTGCTCCAGGATCCTCCCAGCATCCTTTGCAGCTGCAGGATACTTCCAGCATCCTTTGCAGCTGCAGGAGATTCCCAGCATCCGTTTCTTCTGCATAATACTCCCAGCATCCATTTCTGCTGCAGGAGACTCCCGACATCTTTTACTGCTGCAGGATACTCCCAGCACCCTCTGCTGCTCTGAAACAGACGTCCTCCCCCATGTCATCCTCTGCTTCCCATGTGCTCAGCCCTCCCCAGCTCCCTCAAGCCTTGTCCCTGTCCCCTCAAGCCCTCCATTTTCTCGGCAAGCCTCCCCTAGCCTGAGTGCAGAACAGCTGCCATAGCACGATGTTTCCATCACCTGCACCACTGTCCACTCCTGTCGTCTTTGGAAGCAGATGTCACCCTGACCCAGAAGGAGGCAGAGGGGCAGAAAGGGAAGAGGGGAGACCCTGGGAGCTGGCCCTGCTAGACCGTCCTCCAGGCAGGACCGGGGTCTCTGAAGTAGGAGGAACTCTTGGTTACTAGAATAATCTCTGCTCATCCACAGTCCCAACCCTGGACAACCGGCTCTTCCCTCCTTCCCCAAAGATCATAGGAACCTAACCTCACCTCCCCGCACAGGGATTCAGCTCTCCCCGTGCCCCTCACTGTCTGGCCTGCTGCCCCTTCTACCTCATACCAGTCTCCTGCTCCAGGACACTTTGTCACCACATCCCTACGTGCTGAGGGGATGTGGGGATGCAGGGCTTGGCACGACCCCTTTCCCAGGCCCCCCTAGACTCGGCGGGGAAAGGGCTATCGTCCCCACTGAAGAGGGACAGAGGGGAGCAAAGCGGAGGCCACGTCACCTGTGTTGTCCCTTGGGAGAGTGAAGCTGGCAGGTGGGACTCACAAACCTCCAACTCAGGAGCCCCAGAGGCCAGGCCCAGCCCCGTCATGGCTCTCCCAGTGGCCCTGGACAAACACGGCCTCGGGTTCCTCATTGGGAAACTGGGTGGCCCCATCCTCTGCTCCCTGAGCTCATTCACTGACGGGAGGGGACAGGCATGGCATCTCGCTCTGTGCCCAGAAGACTGGGTTGAAGAGGGAGCCGCATGGAATTGTTGCATTTAATTGAATTAATGGAGACCAGGAGGAGGGAAGAGTACTCAGGCTGTGCCCAAACCCAGGTACAAGACAGCGTTACTACGTTTTCGGGAGTTTCCACAAGCTGGCCGTTAACCATGGCCGTTATGGGAAATTAAATGATACAATGACTTAAGTTAGGTTCCAAGTAAAGGCAATAAGTACTCAAAACTCACCTCCTCCTAATAATTCTGCTATATTTCACTGCTGTGCTGTCTTCAAGGCTATTTGATCTGTTGTACCTAGGTGGTGGAATTACTACCCATCAATTACTACATGCTCTGTGCCTCTCCCCAGCTCTGTTCAGTGACTTTGGGGGCTTGCAGTTGGCCACTGTTGGAATATTTACACCATGGGAATTGGCAGACATCGATCAATTGCTTTGTTGACTGTCTAGACTTCAGAAAGCACTGGGGAAAATGCTAATTACGCAGATTAAACTCGAAAGCGTGTCATTCTGTAGTTGCGATACCACAGATGGAACAGAAAAAAAAAAACGGAAATAGTCTTCCAGTGTTCGAGAATCATTGCCCAATTCAGCAAAGTGTCTCCCATTCTTGACAGATGACGAAAGTTCTGATATGACACCTTTGCTATTTTACTTTGGTGTAACTTGTGGGATGAAAATGTCACCTGACAGAACTATGCATGTTCATAAATTGCCTCCACAGGTTGGTTATGGATGGAGAGTTTAGCAAAATCCACAAAGACATTTTGTGAGAATCAATCGACTGTGTGGGATTTAGTATATAGAGAGCACTGATATTTTATTCTTGTTTGTAAATTGGGTCTGGGCTCCAGGGGAAGGCCTTTCCTGGCAGAGCTAGTTGGGAAACCGTAACAGATAACCAGGGAAAAATCGAACTCATGCTTCAGAAAAGTGGCCCATCCTGGGTGCACGACTCGATGAATTTTTACCCGCCAATCACATGTCCATCACTAACTAGTCCCCAGACCAAGGAATGAAACCTTGTTGGGACTCTGACACCTTCCCAAGACCCATTTCCTTCTGGTTCAGAAGGAAATGAGTCTTGGGAATATTCCTCCCTAGTGGTGAGTGTCCTTTTGACTGTGAACTCCATGGATTGAGCTCACCTGTTTGGGACACTCAGAGTACATTCCTTTGCGTCTGGCTTCTTCTGTTCAATGTCACACAGGTAAGCTGCATCCACGTGGATGTAGCTGTCGACAGTTCATTCTCATTGCTGCATGGTATTCAATGGCGTAAATCTTCCACGGATTGCTTATTCCTTCTGCTTTTGGTGGACATTGGGTGGTTGCGGTGTGGGAGTACTATATGCTGTGTGCTATGAATACCTCCTTTTCCTTCTCCTCCCTATCTCCTTCTTCCTTCTTCCTCCACAATCACAGCTCACTGCAGCCTCAAGCTCCTAAGCCTGGATGATCCCTCTGCCTCAGTCTCTTAAGTAGCTGGGACTCTAGGCAGGTGCCACCACGCTCGGCTAATTTTTTTTTAAATGTTTTAATTAAAGTCATTTTTTTGACTGGGCTTGGTGGCTCAGCCTGTCATCCCAGCACTTTGGGAGGCCGAAGCGAGAGGATTGCCTGAGCCAACGGGTTGGAGACCCACCCGGGCAACGTGGCGAGACCTCGTCTATACAACCAATCAAAAATGAACTGGGTGTGGTAGCGCACGCCTGTAGTTCTGGCTACTTGGAAGGCTGAGGTGGAAGGATCGTCAGAACCCAGCAGGTCGAGGCTGCGGTGGCCGGGAGCGTGCCACAGCCCTCCAGTCTGGGCGACGGAGTGGGACTCCAACTCAAAAAAAAAAAAACCACTTTTTTTTTTTTTGGTAGAGACGAGATCTCACTACTATGTACCTAGGCTGGTCTCAAACTCCTGAACTCAAGCAATCCTCCTGCCTCGGCCTCCCAAAGTGCTAGGATTACAGGCATGAACCACCACTCCCAGCCTCTCCTTTTTAACTACTCAGCAGCGTATGCATGGTATCTCTTTGTAGTTTAAACTCGAGTTTCCCTGATGGCTAATAAAATTGAGCTCCCTGCTCTCGGGATGGCCCTGCTCTTGGGAGGACCCCACACTTGGGAGGACCGCGGCTGGTTTCATTTTCTGCCATCCCCGCCTGCCTGAAAACTCCCCCCCCCAGAACCTCACGCTGCCTTTTCGTTGTGCCCAGGCCTCGCACACCCCTGCCCAGTGGGACAGAGGGCTCTTCCCTTCCCATGGAGCACCTGTCCAGCCCAGAGCACAATCTCTGATGGCACACCAGGAAGTGCATGAATAAACAGCAGGGAAAGGGGGAGAGTCCATGTTTCCTGGTGAAAGCGGAGGCTTCACTGGGACATCGGGGCGTCCACGCGCCGTTGCTCTCCCAGAGGAAGATTGGCAGGAGCTGGGAAGATCACGGCGAGGGGCTCCAGAAGTGTCCCCACCAGATCCCCCTGCCCAGGGACACAGCACAGGGCTGCTGGGAGCCCGACGGCCGCCCTCAGGCAGGAAGGCCAGAGGGAATGGGGAGGGAGCAGCCAGCATCCTGGGCTCAGATCTTGAGTCCCAGCTGGGGGCTTTGGCAGAATCTGGCCTCAGTTTCCCTTCTGCAAGCTGGAGTTTCAGTGTGCCCCCCTGCCAGGGTGGGTGTTGATTTCATGGTTCAGGAAGGAAGAACGGAAAGCCCCTGCCACGGTGCCTGGCTTAGGTGAGCACTAGGGGAGAGATGGTTTTTTTAAGCATCACACCAGAGCTCTCCAGGGCATGCCCGCCCCCATGGGTGTGCTCTGGAGAGAATGAACTAGAAGCATCAACTGAACTCAGCCTAAACTATCCCCAGAGGGCAGCTCAGAGGCCAAAGGGACCCCGGGGCCCTAAAGAAGCCACTGCTGGATGGTCCAGACAGACAAGAATCTCCTTGGCAAATCTGTGCAGAACCAAGGGCCCGGGGACCAACAGACAAAGAATCCAGGTGCACCAGAGTTTCTTCCGGCAAGAGGAGAGCGGTTCTGGTGACACAGCTGGGGTCCCTGTCTCCCTGACCCTTTCTTGCTATCTCTCGGTCACTGTCTCCTCACAGCCTGGGCCACAGGTGGGCAGTGAGGTGGCCCCGGGCACGGACACGCAGCCCCCAGGAGAGCAGTCGTCAGGTCATGTTTTCCAGTGAAACCTTATCCAGATTAGAAATCACAGGGTGGTCGTGGTCACGTAGACCTCCCAGAACACAGGTCGCCCAGGGCGGGGAGGGGTGTCGCTTTCCAACTCGGGGGCCACGGTGGCAGGCTCCTTCTCCTGAGTCCGACTCCGTGTCCTCCTCAGGGGAGATGCCGGCAGAGCCCACCTCTCCCGGGGGTCCTGTCTGGCTCCTCCCTCTTGTCACTCAGTCTCAAGGTGGGGCGACCTCAGATGCCCAAGTTGGGCAGAGGAGGGCTGGGGTTATTATTATTATTATTATTATTATTATTATTATTATCAGTGACAAGGCCTCACTCTGTCGCCTAGCCTGGAGTGCAGTGGTGCAGTCCTGGCTCACTGCAGACTCACCCTCTTGGGCTCAAGTGATCCTCCCACCTCTGCCTCCCCAGTAGCTGAGACAGCAGGCACGCGCCACCACGTCCAGCTTATTTATTTCTATTCCTATTTTTGTAGTGACAAGGGTCTCACTACGTGGCCCCGGCTGGTCTCAAACTCCTAACCTCAAGCCATCCTCCCGCCTTGGCCTCCCAGCGTGCTGAGATTACAGGCGTGAGCCACTGCGCCCAGTCTGTTATTATTATGACTTTTGTGTGTATCGTCATGGTCAGACGTAGGACACATGAAAGAGTGCTCAGCCTCACTTATCATCAGAGAAATGCAAATCAAAGCTGCATTGAGATACTACCTAACCCCAGTAAGAAAGGCCATCATTAATAAAACAAGCAACAGATGCTGA
>NW_007241765.1:259427-261864 GCF_000164805.1 Carlito syrichta | reverse complement strand
CAGGCGTGAGCCACTGCGCCCAGTCTGTTATTATTATGACTTTTGTGTGTATCGTCATCGGAGGTAGGCTGTCCCAGGAAAGGGTGGGACCTCAGGCCAGGGGACCCCTCTGCAACTGATATGACATCCCTGGAGAAAGTTGAGTGACAAGGGCCGTGCTTTCCACAGGCCGGTTTCTGGCTCCTTCAAGCCAGCAGTGCAAGGTGGAGTGGTGGGTGACACACCTGGTGGACCCCGTGGTCACGGTCCCCTCCGGCCCCTCCTTGCTGTAAGGGGAGTCCCTTGGCCTGACTGGAGGCTGTGTGGGATCCCAGGCTGGGGCGTCAGACACGTGGTCTTGGATGGAGATGATGACCTAGGCTTGGGGCGGGAGAGTAAGCTCTCACCTGGCGTACACGTGTCCACTGAAAGTGCCCGGGAGGTTTCATACCTCCGTAGCTCTGTCTCTCCAGAAGGTGTGCATCGCCCAGTGACTGTCCCAGCTGTCCATCCCTCATCAGGGGCAAGGACTAGGCTGGAGTCCCCTCCGTGTCCCTGGCCCCAATCACAGGGGTTTTGTCTCAGCTACAGAGGGTTCCCCTGCCTGAGACCCTACCCTTTCCTGGGACAGCCTGTATCCAGATTCACGTGGAAGGCCGCATGAATCTCTGGCCTTTCTAGAGTTGAACACGGCCGACCGGCCACCCAGAGGCCACCCGGTAGCCTTCTAGGGGTCGGTCCCCAGAGGCAGCACTAGACCAGCCTTTGTAAGTGGGAACCCATCCTAAAGGGCCCTGTCCAGCCTGCATTCCTGCCGCCATATTGCTCTCTTCAACCGTCCACGGTGCTGGTGCTGGCACGGCCAATGGTGGAGATGGACATCGATGGCTGGGTCATGTGTTTGCGGATTGCTCAGAGCCTGTGCAGTGTCTGGAGGGCATTAGCATCCCGGGAAGAGCCTCACCCTGTGTTCCCGTTCCAACATGTATATCCGTCTGCCTCTGCCCATACCCCCTCATCTTCCCATCTCTCCTCCCGAGACCCCGAGGAATTGAACAAGCCACTCGTTGCTACCTCTCAGCCCCTCTAGATTGACCCCAGGCTGCTTCTCTTTGGCACAAAGTGGGTGACCAGGCGCATTGCTTGAAGTTCTGCCCGCGAGGAGGATTTTTCTTCCATTCAAGGTCATCGGCCTTTCAAGGTCATCTGTGGTCTGGCTGTTGTTCATTTTCAGGTTAGGCTCACCATGGAGGGGCCACGCTTGGGGTTCCTCTCCTCTGTCATGTGGCCCCAGCCAGCTGCCCCGTGCCTATGGCTGTGAGGGATGCTGGGAACCGCGGGTACTAATGTAGGGATCGGCGAGGCCAGCTCATGTCCGCTGCTTTTCCTGGTCTTCCATTCTAGATGATGGCTCTCTCCTGTGATGAGGTTTTGCTGGGCGCATGGGTGGTAGAAGCCAGGAAGGATGAGCTTCCTAGGATAAACAAGGCTCACTTCTCAGGACTGGGGGCTGAGACCATTTCTCTAGACAGGTGGGTGGCCTGGTTTTCTGAGACCCCACAGAGAAAACAACAGGATGCAGCTGAGAACTGGTGAGAGCCAGCTAGAACCAAGATGGCAACTCATGTGCCCTCTCCCCGACCTTGGCCTTGTTATACGCTCATTATAATACATTAGCATGCTAGGCGACACACCCTCCAGCCCATGACAATTCCCAGCCAGCCCGTTTATAGTAACAACCTGGGAGGACTCCAGTTCTTAGAAATCTCCACCCCAGCCAGGGTCGGTGGCTCAGCCTGTCATCCCAGCACTTTGGGAAGCCGAGGCGAGTGGATGGCCTGAGCCTGCAGGCTCAAGACCAGCTCGAGCAACTTGGCGAGACCTCATCTTACAATAATTAAAAAATTAGCTGGGCATGGTGGTGTGCACCTGTAGTTCTGGCTACTAGGAAGGCTGAGGTGGAAGGATCGCTGGAAGAGGGCATGGTCTTGGAGCCTCCTGAAACCCTTATGAGCCCCGCAGGTCAATGCCGGGTGGCCGTGAGCGTGCCACTGCACTCCAACCTGGGCAATGGAGTGAGACTCCAACTCTTAAAAAAAAAGAAATCTCTGCCCCTTTCCCAAGAACCCACGAACACTCCACCCCTCACTTAGCGTGTAATCAAGAGACAGCCATAAACATGAAGCCCTTTATCACCTGGCTGTGTTCTTCTCACAGACCCACCCCTCTGTGCTGCCTGTGAGTGGCCGGTCGCTGTGATCTCAATCAACTCACTTCATTTCCCCATGGAGACCCCGGTGACATATGGGGGCTGCCCTGTCTACAGAGTGGCCTTCCTTCTGTTTCGGTTTTCTTTTTCTTTTTTTTTTTTTTGTCGGAGTCTCACTCTGTCACCCAGACTGGAGTGCAGTGGCCGCTCCCAGCCACCGCGGCCTCGACCTGCTGGGCTCTGGAAATC
>NW_007241765.1:252883-259407 GCF_000164805.1 Carlito syrichta | reverse complement strand
GCATTCACATGTCCAATCACATAAAATTAGTTCACGTGTTGGTGTACATTGTTTCAAGTGTGCATCCTCTGCAATAGTTGTGCTTTTGCGTACTTCTTTTGCAGCATAGTATAAAGTATGGTAGCACAGTATATTTCTGTCAAGGCTACCTTTCCCAGCAGCATGCACATAAGCAGCTATAGCATTCCTTATACCTTTTAGCTACAAGTGTTAGGAGGGTCAGTTGGGTGCTACCGCGCGCATTACCGATTAATTTTTGATTATTGTACAGATGAGGTCTCACCAAGTTGCCCAGGCAGGTCTCGAACCCACAGGCTCAGGCCATCCACTCACCTCAGCCTCCCAAAGGTGCGGGATTACATTTTGCTTTACCGACTCACTTTGAATTCTTTCCTGCGTGAAGCCAAGAACCTACGTGGCCTCCCAGGCTAGACCTCAATGCTAGGGTCCCCTGTCCTGTGTCACATCCAGTCTCAGGACAAGTTGGGTCTGATAGAGCCCAGTTCATGGGGGGCAGTCTGGGCCGCATGGTCCCAGTCCCAGCGAGGAGGGGGGCTTTGGAGCAAGGGTTAGGATGTTGGGTGAGGGCTTGACCCCCAGGAAGGGGAGGCTCTCAGGAGGATGGCATTGTGTCCAGGAGTGCTCAGTGCTGAGTCCTCAAATCATTCATTCACTCAAGAGCTCCCGACACCCACCCTCTGACAGGTGGGATCGGGGCCAGGGACACAGAGGGGACTCCAGCCTAGTTCCTGTTCCTGTTGAGCAATGTACACAGCTGGGACAGTCACTGGGCAATGCAGCCCTTCTGGAAAGACAGATCCGAGGAGGAATGAAACCTCCCGGGCTCGAGCTCCCTCCCGAGGATGAAAAACCCGGAAGGCTCCCTGGAGGAGGGCATGGTCTTGGAGCCTCCCGAAAGCCTTGTGAGCAATCCCTTCTAGACAGATTGATTATAAACGACACCCGCTGTTGACTGAGTGCTCCACTGCACCATTTCTGGCCCTGACCTGGTTTGGTCCCCTACCAGGCAGGCATACGATACCCACGTTTCAGTCACGGAACGGGCAGTTCAAGGAGACACGGCTGGTCAAGACCACGTGGCGATGGGTACCGGGGTCGGGATTCAAGCCCAAGTTCGCCTGCCCTGAAAGGCCATGCCCTTAACCTGCGGTGCCCTCTGGGCTGTTCACCGTGGACTCCTGGATGTCATCGGATCTGGGGCAGGTGGACTTCCCCCCCGCCTCTGCTGCTGGGGGGGGGGGTCCCGTGACTCAAACTGGCCAATGAGCTGTGAGCTCAGGTCCCGCGTGTCCTCCCTGCTGGTGCATGTCATGGCAGGGCTGAGACTTCCCAGGAATCTCTTGCTCCCTGAGCGCACAGAACGTGGCTGTTCCATCAGCGCTGGTCCCTGCGGGTCTGCGGGGGACCCGCCAGTGAGTGAGAAGCCAGCCTCTGCTGTCCTGAGCCGCCGAGACGTGGCATCATGTGTGACTCCTCCCCCTCCATCCCGACGGACACCCTCTCCCTCCACCACCTGGCTGTGCCCAGGTGAGCCGGGGTGTGGGTCTGAGCGTCTGCTTGCTTGAAAGCTGAGCCTGCAGGCTTCGAGGCCGGCCTCAGGGGACATCTGTACTGTGTGGGCTTTGCCCCTCTCGGGACTCGAGGTCCTGCTCCGGCCATCTGCGGTGTCCTGCAGGCCCTCTGTGCCATCACCCAACCACCCTCCTCCTCCTCTTCCTCCTCTGCCCTCCATGCTGCCGTTGTGTTTGCCTTCCCAGTGGGCTCAGGGGGGCTGTGGGTGACGGAGCCCCAGCCCTGGCCCAGCCCTGCAGTTCTACTCTGAGATTCCTGGGCCATCGGGTAGGTGGGGTCTCTTGGGGTGCCGGGCGGTTCAGGCTTCCACTCTGCAGGCTGTGAGTCGCTGGCGGGCGGCCATGGGCAGCCACGAGGGCATCTCCTACGTGTCCTGGGCAGGTGGGTGTCTGCTGGTGATGTCACAAGCCCAGGGGCCCGGCCCCGTGCACCCCGTGTTTGAGTCCCTCTCTGCGCCCTGCCCTCCCTTGTTCCGGGTTCTTTAAGGATAAGGCTTAGGAACTTGAAATGAGCGAAAATTCCACGCCTGGGCTTTCCCCCTGTCCCTGAGACCACCCACAGGCGCCAACGTGCTCCGTGACCCCTCTTGGTACAAGCGAATCTGGTGGTGGTTTTGGATGGGATCATTTCAAGCAGTTCCCAGACAGGAATTCAAAGTTTTCCTCACCCCGTAGCGTGAGGGTTTGCATCCGTGGCCACTGGTACCCTCAGACCTAAGGTTGTTGACAAGCTCCAGATTTCCAGATGTCAGCTGAGCATCTACAGCCTCGGCACCAGCCGAGCCTCACTGGGTGGCTCTTCTTGGGGTCTGAAGCTTGATGCCATCGGCTCAGGGCACACCGGCAGCCAGAACCCCCAGGCATCCTGGCTGGCCCTTACGCTCCTGGCCTAACTGACCACTGGGGCGAGCTGGGCCATGCAAGCTTCCCCACCCCCCACCCTCCGCTTCTTCCAGGGGGCCCTCATTCTTGAACAGTGGTCTGGTTCTCCTGCCTCCGAGGTCGCCTGTGAGCCACGGAGGTCGTGAGGCTGAGAAGGTGTCCCAGAAATGTGTCCAGTGGTCGTCTATCCTTCCCAGACCTCACTGCCCATGAGGGGCCACTGTAAGCCAGTCCCAGGGCGGGGCAGACGCCGGAGCCCACAGCTCGTCTGTCAGCCTGAGTGTGGTCTACCTCCCTGGCTGACCGAGGTTGGTCCCCACAGCCCCAAGTTCCAAGCAGGCCCCTTCGTGGGCTCTGAAAACACAAACAAACAACCCCAAGCGGTGGAAACTTTGCTGCCTTTCCAAGTTCGGGTCGGCTAGGCCAAGACAGAGAGACCCCAAAGGAGGGCGTCCACCTCGGCCGTGAACAAGCCGCAGCTTGTGTGTGCAGGGAGCTGACCGGACGCCCTCCAGCCGGTGGCAGACACAGATGGCATCTGTGCTCCCTGGGGCAGTGAGGGAGCGGAGGCCTCCCCAGCTGCCCACCGGGCCTCGAACCCGCCACGCGGGCGGGGAGAGGAGAGCCGGAGGGAGGTGGGGGTCCGCCCCGCTCGCCCGCCGTAGGAGCCTGCCAGGCCCCTGACCTCTGGGAGTCGGGGTTCTTGTGCCGGCTGCCGTGAGGGTTGTGACCAGGGCACCCCACACGGCCTCTCTGACTTGGGGAAGACCAGCCGGGCCGATTCCAGTGAGAAACTCACCTCCTGATCTAGACCCTTGATTAGTTATCGCTAATATTCCTAACAGTCGTTAATAGTAGTCAGTGTGTCCGACACGTTTGTGTCAGATGTGGCTCTTCCCATGGCCGACGCTCGCTGACCCAGGCTGCCTTAGGTCCGACGCCGCCACCCATCTTAGGGTAGGGATGGGGAAACTGAGACCCAGTGGAGGCTTCTAAGTGGTGACAGAGTGAAATTAAGTCTCTGGCCCTCTCTTCACGTTGGCAGCTCCCTTGCTGGCCTCCCGGGCGTCCCTCTCCAGGGAGGCTGATTTTTCCTCCGCATCACGTTTTAAGAGGAAGGAAAGAGACCCATCTGTAAAGTTGGGAAAGGACCCGTTTATGGAGCACCTACTGTGTGCTGGTCAAGATACTTCTCCTCCTGGCTCTCCCCAGCAGCGACAGCGCCATTACCGGCAGCCCAACTTGTATAGGCGGCGGCCCTACTGTGCGCAGGACACGACCCGTGTGGGCTCTGGCGTGGCCCTGCTTCAGCTTCCAGCCACTCTTTCAGGGGAGTGGTGCCTTGCAGGGAAGCTCTCGCCAGGTGAATGGCACTGTCCAACTCATGGCGTTGGCTCTGGGGGGCTCAGGGGTCTGCAAGGCTGCAGCCTCAGGGCTTGGGGGGGCCTCGGGTGGGGCAACCCCAGGCCCGACTTAGGGGGAGCCAAAGAGGAGGGCCAGGCAGTGGCCCCAGTGTCCACGAGAAAAGGGGGTGCGGCCGTCTCAGCCACCAGAGTTGCCTGGTCCAGGTTCTGCACACAGTAGGTGCTCAATCAATGCGCATCAGGGAATTGTCTCATGAAGACTGTACCTTCTCAACTGGATCTTGCCAGTGGAGCTCCCTGAAGCCCAGTGTTGTGTCTGATAGAAACGCTTGTTCATGGGCCGTGGCCACGTGGGCCATGTGTGTGTGTCCACCCCGTGACACCCCGCCAGCCACCCCGACACAACCTCTGGTGCCTTAGAAATCTATCGAACACGGGTCCTCTCCTTGGGAACCCAGAAGGGAAGCTGTGGTCAAAGGAAGCAAAGCCCTGAGTCTCCCAAGAGATTCATGGGGGCGGGGGACAGGAGGCTATAGCACAGGACACCGAGTGCCTGAGTCAGTGGCCCCGATGGGTCCCAGCCCTGGGAAGTCGAGGTCCACGGGGACCCCCCCACCAAGGTAGGCATGACGCTGCCATGCCATGGGGGGCTCTGTTGCATGTCTGTCCGAGGGTCTGAACACACACACGCCCCCGTTTCTCTGGAAACGGTCCCAACATCCCCGCCCCGCGCAGACTCTCTGGAGGCACGTTGTGGTCTGGAGGTCCTGGCCTCGGAGGCCACTGGAGACTGATCCCCATGCAACTTTCTCCTTTTGCACCGCTGTCCCTCGCAGGGGGACCATGTCCAAGCTTGCCCGGACCCCCCAGTTTTAGCTCTGGAAGGCCTCCTCCTGGGGGCCCCTTGGTTCCCGCCATCTGGGCAACCTCCTACCGTGGTCCCGGGGGTCCATGGGAGGCTGCCCGGAGAATCCGCGGGAGGGTGCAGAGTGCTTGCCCCAGCGCCCCTAGGGCATATGTCTCAGCTCTCTGCTGGAAACCCAGAGAGGCGGCCATTCTCAGCCCAGACTCCAAACCAGAAGCTGCACGTGGCACCTTCGGGGTGGGGGGAGGTGACTTCGGGGCGGCATGTGGGGGTGTAGCAGGGCGTGTTCTGGTGTGTGGGGGGGAGGGAACATGGGTGTGGGCGGGCGTGTTCTGGTGACCCTCTGGGCAGCCCTAGAGGGAGCCCAACTGGACTCTGGGGCCCTGGCGTCCCTTCCACACACCCTGCCAGGAGGAGACGCTCAAGTGTTCCCCGAGGTCCTGCAGGCCCCGCCTGAGGCTCATTCGGGACTGCCCCCTCCCCCACATACTACCCAAGACCCTCAAGATGGGGTCTGCAGAGGATTCTGAGCTCAGAGCTGCTCGGAGAAACGGTTAACTTGGCCCAGGGCCCAGCAGCCCTGGAGGAAGGGTGAGAAAAGCTCTTGGCGAGGGTCAGCGTGACCTCAAGCACCCCTGGGCTCACCACTTGTCCCAAGGGTGGGCGTGGGCAGCAGGCCAGGGACTGGCTTCCTGGGACCTCAGAGCTGGGGCGCTGGTACGCCTGCGTCCTTGGCCTTGGAACCCCTGGCTGTATGCAAGGACATGGCCCGGGGATCCCCAGGTTGCGGCCCTCTAAGGGGGAGACCCAGGGCCTTAGCTAATTCCCCAGGGCTCCCCGACATGCCTCCGTGTCCCCAGATTCCCAGTTGCACCCACACCACACCCAATGCCGTCCCTCAAACCCCCATGTCCGCCCCGGAAGGCCCTCTGACTTCACACGTGTTTCTCCTCCCTGCGTGTGGCGGGCTGAATCACGGCCCCGAGATGTCCACGTCCTGCTCACCAGGCCCTCACGTGACAAAGGGACCCTGCGGATGCCGCTGGGCTATCCCTGGGGTGAGTGAGGGGCTGGCCTGGGCCGGTCCCAGGCCAGGACAGTCGTTCCAGCTATGAGGACAATCGGGACAGAGGGGGCCAGGGCTGAGGACGCCTCTGCACCCACCCCAGACTACCCAGCCCGGGAGGACTGCGAAACCCAGTGACCCCTGGCCACAGCTATCACACTTGCTGGCCTCAAGGACTCACGCCTTTGCTGTCTCCAGTCGCTGCTCAGACAGTGAGAACAGGAGACTTTTCTTGTCACTGGACCGAGACCCCAGCCCCCAAGGCTAAGCCCATCCTTTTCTGGAATATAAATCTTCGGGTATCCCTGCAGCATGAAGACAGGCCTCTCTGGGCGTGGCCCAGGGACCCCAAGCCGACTGTCCCCCTTGGCAGGGTTGGAGGAAAAGGGTCCCATGGGTCCCCACCCGCCTAAGGTCACACCGAGAGCCCCCACAGCGCCTGAGGGGCATCAGGTCTCCCGGCCCTGACCTGGAGTTCCCCCCTCCTCTTCCACAGGTCTCTGGGAAAAGGCCTGGCCGTGGGGGCTCGCCGGGTGCAGGGAGAGCCCCCGCCCTTTCCGTGTGGTCTCTGCAGGACATGACTTCATCTCTCATGGGGCCGCTTGGCCCGGGACCAAGACGGCGCTGGGAACCTGCTTCCTGCTCCCTCAGCTCCACTGGACACAGCGGCAGCGCAAAGTAGAGAAGCAGCGGCCCCTGGGGTCCCTGGGCGGCCTGGGGGTGGGTAGGGCCCTCCCCAGCCACAGAACCCGCCC
>NW_007241765.1:226844-252863 GCF_000164805.1 Carlito syrichta | reverse complement strand
GGCTCTGGCCCCAGCATCGAGCCAAAGACAGGGCTCCGTCTTGAGCCGCGGGATCTGCAGACATGCACAGAGGAAGCAGCCACGGAAGAGCAGCGGCTTGGCCACGTGGATGTGGCACCCCCACCCACCCCAGACACAGGGTGCAGACTGACTGCCGGGAAGGAGGCCGCAGTGTCCGCTGCAGTCATGAAGTGACCAGGCCTGGGTCACTGCAGGGAAAGGGTGACAGCTGGTGCTTCTGTCCTTCCAGGGACGGTGGCCCACAGACACTCCAGGGGCCACGTGCTTGCCATTTGCTGCCCAGCCAGGCGTCCCCCCACCATGGGTATGGGTCCCGGGCAGTCAGGTCAGCCCCAGCTCAGCTGCTGGCTGAGTCTGTGTCTTTGCCCATGGGGGCACTTCTACCCCACACCCACCACATGCACCGGAATGCCTGGGGCCACGGAATGCTTTGGGCCACAGAACACCTTGGGCCATGGAACGCCTTGGGTCATGGAACGCCTGCAGCCACCAGGAACTGGAAGAGACAAGGAAGGATCCTCCCCTAGACCCTCTAGAGTCCCCTTGCCATCCAGAGCCTTGAGATTAGACACGCGTGCCCGGCTGATCTATGACCTGCCCCCCCCCCCGGGCCAAGGCAGATTGGGCAAGAGAGGGACACGTGACATGAGTCAAACTGACCGGTGGCCTAGGGGGCTAATTCTTTAAGAATCTGAACCAAGAGACACAGAGACAATGGCCGGGGTCACACAGCAGGAAGAAGTGAGGACGGGTCCCTTCCCTACAGGATTCAGAGGGAGCGTATCCCTGAGGACACCTTGACTTTGACTTCCAGACGCTGGAATGATGAGCTGATCTCTCGCCTTGACCTCTCCAAAGTGCTGGGATATAGGTAGGAGCCACCAAAACACAGGTCTCGTCTCGAAGCCCCCAGTTTGAGGTGCTTTGTGACAGCAGTCCCAGGAAATTCAAACACTGGGTGAATGTGGACGGAGCTGAAGGACACTGGTCCCCAGGGGATCTGGACACACAAGGGCGCAACCAGGAAGCCTTACCTCTGCCACGCCTCTGAGACCCGGTCTCCCGCCCTTCCTTGTCCCACACACGACCCAGCTCTGTGCACAGAAAGCTTCTTGCCTCAGTTGGCCTGGGTTTTTTTCTGTCTTGTTGGGTTGCCCACTTAGCTTCGTAGACATTTAACCTTTCTTCTTTTCCAATATGAGCCTTTCAGGCTTCGGTTTTTCTTTAACCACCACATTTACCGCATTCCACAAATGTCAATGCATCGCATCTCACCATCTTTCAGTTATAGACATCATACCGTGTCCCGCATCATTCTTCTTTTTTTCTTTGAATTACAGTTCACCCTTGAACGACCCGGGTTTGGACTGCGTGGGTCTACTTACAGGCAGGTTCTCTTTGGCCCCTGGCATCCTTGAAACAGCAAGACCAGTCACTCCTCTTCATCGGTCTAGCCTTCCTTCTCTACTTCGTCGGCATGAAGACGGCGAGGGTGAAGACCTTCCTGGCGATCCACTTCTACTCAGTGAATAGTAGATCTGTTTTCTCTTCCTTGCGATTTCAGCAGCACTTTCTTTTCTCTAGGTGACTTTCGTGGAAGCCTACAGTACCTCATACGCACAAACTATGCGTGAATCGATTGTTGATGGAACCAGTAAGGCATCTACGGGGTCCACAATAGGCGACTTGTAGGTAAGTTTTCAGGGAGTCAAAAGTTAGACGCGGATTTTGTCACCACACAGGGTGTCGGCACCCCTAAGCCCGGCGTCGTTCCAAGGGAAACTTCGAAACGTACCCTAACGCTTTCAAGTATATAGGGGGTTTCGCGTTACTTTGCTAACGATCTCTAACTTGGTTTCGTGGTGGTCATGCATGGTGTGCTGTATTGTATCACTCGGTTGGATTTGTTGAACTTCCGTGGCCAGTTTTGATAAATATTCCATGTGTACTTGAATACACCGAATGTCACTCTTCAATTGTCCGGGGCAGGATATGCTTATGTCAATTAGCCCGGGATAGTTTATTTTATTTAACAAACACTCAGAGAGTGCTAACAATGGACCTGACTTTGTTCCAAGTGATTTATAAATACCGAGTCCTTTCATCCTTACAACATGCCTATGTGGGCTGCACCGTTATTACCGCCATTTTAGAGACGGCCACACAGTGCCACAGAGAGGGTAAGTAATTTTCCTGTTCTCAGACACACAGCCAGTAAGTGACAGAACTGAGGTTTGACCCAAATCAAAGATTAGCCAAAGTCTGTCTTCTGGGATGCTGTTCTGTGCTGTGATATTCTAAACTGTTCCGTTCTCTCTCTCTCTCTCTCTCTCTCTCTCTCTCTCTCTCTCTCTCTGGTCAGCTTTTATTATGAAATCTTGAAATCAGACCAATAAACTCACCCCCAGATCATGAATTTGTTCCATTCTCTCTGTAACTATGCCATTTCTGCTTTACATATTTTCAGGACTATACTACTAAATGTCAACAAGTGTAGAATTGTTATATCTCCTTAGCAAAGTGTACTTCTCCTCCTCCAAGGCTTTCCTTGTTTAGCCTTAAAAGCCATATAGTTTGACATTAATATAGATATGTGGTCTTTGCTTTTTGCTTGATACTTACTTTTCATTCTCTAGCTTTAATCTATGTCTTACATTATAGATGTGTCTCTTGTATAGTCAGATTTTATTTATGCCTCATCAATTCTTACAAACTCTTGTGTTTAGTTAATTTACATGTATTGTAATTCATGGCATGATAGGAATAATTTCTACCATGATGATTTCAATTTGGGGTGCATTTCACATGATGATTATTTTTTCCCTTGTATACTGGGTCAACTGAATGCTATTTATTTATTTTTCAATCCCCTACTCGGTTGGAAGCTATGTCCTAGACTTCTAATTGAGAGGGAATTAACTTAGCATTTTTAACATGCATGTTTGACTTAATTAAGTGCAAGTTAGGTATCTTCACCCAAGGACCTTGGGATGCTTGACTTTGACAGTCTTCCTCTTATTTTATTTTCATTCAGTATAGTTTCCGTATCTTTCAAAATATGCATTGTATGATGGTTTCATATTTCACGCTGGCAGTGTTTATTTAGATTTACTCACGTGTTTCTCAAATCCCTTCTAATTTCTTTAGCTTGGCGTTTATTTCAGTGAGGACCTGTCATTAGCAAACTCTACTTTATTTTATTTTTTTGGTGGTAAGAACAATGACGTCAAGATCCACCCCCTCAGCAAGCATTTAAGCGTCCACCAGAGTGTTGTTCTCTGTCAGCACAGTGTTGCCCAGCAGAGCTCGAGAACTTAGTTGTCTCGTGTGACTGAAATCGACGCCTGTTGAGCAACAATTCCCTTTTTCTCTCTCCCCGCCCCAACCAACAACCACGGTCCATTACTTGCTTCTCCAAGTCTGAAGACTTTAAGTACCTCCCATATGTGGCTCCAGGCAGGATTCCTCTGTGACTGGCTTGTTTCCCTCAGTGCAGTGTCCTCTAAGGTTTTCCGTAGGGTCACATTTTCCAGGATTTCCTCTTTTTGAAGGCTGGTTAATATCCCACCATATGTATATGCCGCATTTTTAATCCATTCGCCCATCAAAGCAGTCAATGCATCCTACCAATATTTTTGGTCCAGACACACCATCCCTTCCTCTTTTGCCCTTGAATGATGGTCTATTTGCTAACTAAGGCCCATTGGAGTCTTATTTTTTCCAGGCTTTGTATTACGCCTGTTGTCTTCTGGCTTTTATGGTGTCGGCCTGATCGTGCTCCTTTGCCTGCAATCTGCTTATTTTTCTATCAGTGGACTTGACGGAGACCTCAACTTCTCTGAAGCCCCTCAATGCTGAGAGACCACATTGCTTTGTTCCTCCCTCCTTCTTCCTCTTCTCTCCAAAAAAAAAAAAATGATCTCCAGGCAGGAAGCCAGGGTGGTTGTGGCACTTACCGGTGTGTTGCCTTCTCCTGGGGTCATAGCCCTACGCGGCCCATTGGCGATGTGTTTTAAAAAAATATCCATTTTCATATATTTTGTCCCATTTTCTAGTCGTTTACCATGGGTGAGCAAATCCAACCCTTTTCACCCTCACGGCCTCAACAAAGAAACCTGAGCCAGTGAGCTTTAACCCATTTCCCGCTTAGAAAAATAAAAGTGCAGATCGCTGCTGCATTCATTTAATTTTGCGTAAACACACTCTTGGAGGCTGAAGCAAATCCGACTGGTTTTCAACGTGAAAACAAAATATAAAAACGGTTCTTGGAATCATTTGTAAGCAGAACTTGTCTCTAATTCTCATGTAACAGAAATGCATATGACCATCAATATTTATTTATTTATTTATTTTGATTTGGAGTCTCCCTCTGTCGCCCAGGCTGGAGTGCAGTGGCACGCTCACGGCCACCGCAGCCCCGACCTGCTGGGCTCAAGTGATCCTTCTGCCTCAGCCCTCCAAGTAGCCGGAACTACAGGCGTGCGCTACCACGTCCAGCTTATTTATTATTACTATTATTTTGATTTATTGTAGAGACAAGGTCTCACCAAGTTGCCCTGGTTGGTCTCGAACTCAGGCAGTCCTCTTGCCTCGGCCTTTCAAAGTGCTAGGATGACAGGCTTGAGCCACCACGCCTGGCCAATGATCAGTATTTAACATCACACATAGGAATGCTACTTTTCCTAAGATTTTCAGCGACTGGGCATTACTGAAAAAAAAAGAGAGAGAGAGAATTACTATACTTTGCAAATGGAAATACCACGACTAAAACCAGAATGCTGTAAATAGAATGATGTCATTTGTTCCCAAAGACTCTTGACACACTAGAGCGATGTGAAAATAATAATAAAAGTGAGATATCTTGTGGCAAACTTTGAGGATGAAGTTAGGACTGTAATCTGCGAGTTATCTCGGGGTATATGGGAAAAGGGTTCATTTAACTTTTCATTTATAGGGATCTTACAGAGGGGGCCAAAAATGTATGCACATTCTCAGAAAGGAAAAAACTGTATTAAAATTGTAAAACCCAACACATACCAAGAACAAAAGATGAATACAAGTCACATTTGACTTCTGCCATTGCAAGAGGTGCTCACAGTGGTGACCATCAGTGTCCAGACACTTCTGACGATGGCAAACTAAATGTAATACATAGATCACGTCTCTTAAAATGTTTTTGCATTTTGGGGCACCCCCGGTATTTGGCTCATCTTGAAATGTGACTGTTTTATCTCTATGGTGACTTGTCATTTTCTCGTGTTTTCTGTTCCTTCTTGTAGCTTTTTGCACATTTAAGTCATATCATTTTATAGTTTCCACCAGAAAACATCAGTGCCATTTGCTCAGGTTTCCAGCTCAAGTATGTCAACTCCACTCCCGAAAGAACAGTTCCTTTGGGTTTGTAATTTTTGATTGCAAGCTCATCCTCATTGAGACTTTATTTACGGAAATCATGGATGATCCTGAAGTCTCTCTGGTGAGGTTTTAGATTTGATTCTTCTAGATGCCCCAGGGGTCACTGGCTCAGGCCCACTCTCTATGCAAATTTCTTGGTTTGAGAGTTTCCAGGCCTTAAGGTAAATAGACACATTTCGATCTCAACGCAGTCCACAGACAGACCAGTGTCTGTGGGCTCCGGCAGAGCCATTTTTCTTCCCATCGGCTTTATTTTCACTTCCCTGAGCTGATGTACACACCCACCTCCTATACCCTTTTCCTGAGAGGGGATCATGTGTGAACGTCAGTTTCCTGTGGGGGTCCTCAACTTCCACTGTCCTATGGGGGCCTGAACCCTCATTTCTGGCCCTTTTGTGACAGTCGAGCGCAGGTCCCTGGGTCACCATGACCGGTAAACCCTCCCGGCTCTGCTTCAGCCTTCCCTCACAAGCTTCCTGCGCTCAGTTTCAGTTCTTTCTTCCTTCCCACCCCATGGGGGTTTCTCTCGTTCCCTTGTGACCACGGGCTATGCACTCACAAGGGTTCTTGTTGCAGTTTATACAACATTTCTGACCGTTGCGAAGAGGAAGGATGTGGAGCGAATCTGTACTTCCACGTTGCTGAAAGCAGAAGTCTTTCATCTAAGATTCACTCTCTGCTCATCCTCATGAAGTAGGGGCAATGAGCGCCCCATATTTACAGGTGAGGAAACTGAGGCACAGAGATGTTAGGTAACTAGACCCAAGGCCCACAGCTAGTAGAGGCAGAAGAAGCCAGGATCTGAACCCAGGTTGTCGGGTGCCAGAGTCCAGGTTTCTTCCACTGGGCTTGCTGTTTCCAAGTGTGCCAGGTGCTGCCAGTGAGGGAGGCCAGGTAAGAGAAAGGATGTGGCTAGGTGTGGCTATGTCACCAATGGAGATACAGGAGAAAGGACATACTACAGACAAGGAGAAGGCACTTCCTCTGGTCCTTTGTCCTATATAATATTTGGGTCATACCAAAAACCTAGTTGTGTATCTGCAATTCAAATTTATTTATTTATTTATCCATTCATTCATTCATGTATTTTAGAGACAGGGTCTCAGTCTATTGCCCAAGCTGGAGTATAGTGGTATGCTCACAGCTTGCTGCAGCCTCCAACTCCTGGGTTCAAGCAATCCTCCCACCTCAGCTTCCCAAACAGTTGAAACTACAGGTGTGCACCACCACACCTAGCTGATTTTTAAAAATATTTTGTAGAGGCCAGGCGCAGTGGCTCACATCTGGAATCTCAGTACTTTGGGAGGCAGAAGTGAGAGGATTGCCTGAGCCCAGGGGTTCAAGATCAGCCTGGGCAACTTGGCAAGCCCTCATCTCTACAATAAATCAAGAAAATTAGCTGGGAGTGGTGGTGCATGCCTGTAGTTCCAGCTACTTGTAAGGCTGAGGTGGAAGGATCGCCTGAGCCCAGCAGGTCGAGGTTGCGGTGGCCGTGAGCACATCCTTGCCCTCCAGCCTGGGTGACAGATTGAGACTCTAACTCTAAAAAAAATCAAATCAAATAAAAAGACCAGAACAGTCATTGTGGATGATTAAAAAAAAAATGAAAAAAATTAAATAAATATTTTGTAGAGACGAGGTCTTACTCTGTTGCCCAGACCAGTCTCAAACTCCTGGGCTCAAGTGATCCTCCCGCCTCTGCTTTCCTAAGTGCTGGGACGACAGGTGTGATTGACCGCGCCTGGCTGCAATTCCAATTTAACTGGGCACCTTGTGCTTTTATTTGCTAAAGGCGGCACTCTGTTGCCGGCTGTAGTTGGGAGCCATCGGGCTGACCCCCTGCCAGGCTGTGGCATGCTTCCCAGTATCTCAGACCTCGCGTCTCAAGGCTCTGTGGCTGCCATCTGATAGAGGGGCTGGGGTGATCACCCACAGGCCATCCACCTAGGGCTCTGGCCACTGCCCTGCTTAACTCAAGCCACAGTCCCAGGTGCCTGTGGAAGTTTCCTGCCTGGAAGGGCCAGGACTTCACAATGGCTTTGTCCACGGCAGAGACTTCCCCCAGGGGACCCATCTGAGGACTGGGGACGCCTTGCCCCCTGTACAGAATGCAGGAAGAGCCCTAGATTTGGAGTAATTATGGGAACAACCCTACTGTTAAGAAAGGGAGAACCCCTCCCCTTAATAGCAGGGAGTTACCTGTGTGATATGGGCAGGTGAGCCTCAGGTCTGGGGACAGTCCCAGCTCCACCCTGAGGACCCCCAGGGTGGCGAGGGGTGTGCGGCCTGAGTCAGCCTTTTGGGAGGGCAGCTTCTCCGCTCATGTCCAAGTGTCAAAAGTGTATCCACGACCGGGCTTGGTGGCTCAGCCTGTAATCCCACGCCTTGGGAGGCCAAGGTGAGTGAATTGCCTGAGCCTGCAGGTTCGAGACCTGCCTGGGCAACTTGGCGAGACCTCATCTCTACAATAAAAATCAAAAAATTAGCCGGGCGTGGTAGCACGCGCCTATAGTTCCAGCTCCTTGGAAAGCTGAGGGGGAAGGATCGCCGGAGCACAGCAGGTCGAGGCTGCGGTGCCTGGGAGCAGCCACTGCACTCCAGTCTGGGCAACTGAGTGAGACTCCAACTCAAAAAAAAAAGTGTATCTGCTTTGGCTTCTGGGAATTTAGCAGGAGGAAATATTCCAACTAGGTGCAAAGATGACACGTTCAGGGATGTCCACCCCGGCTAGGGCTATGGCACTAGAACACTGGCAACAGTCTACATGCCCATTGGTCCTGATGAAATCAAGTGACTGTAGGAGGAGTCTTGAGCAATCTTTAAAAATGACCTGTGGGCTGGGCCAGGTGGCTCAATCCTGTCATCCCAGCACTTTGGGAGGCTGCGGTGAGGGGACTGCCTGAGCCCGCAGGTTTGAGAACAGGCTGACAGGACCTCGTCTCTACAACAAATCAAAAAATTAGCTGGGCATGGTGGTGCACGCCTGTCCTTTCAGCTACTTGGAAGGCTGAGGCAGAAGGATCGCCGGAGCCCAGCAGGTCGAGGCCGCGGTGGCCAGGAGCGGCCACTGCACTCCAGTCTGGGCGACAGAGTGAGACTTCAACTCAAAAAAAAAAATGACCTTGTGAATCTCTGTGTGTGGTCAGGGGAAGATACCTGTGATCTGATTTTGAATGAAGACCATCTGCCTGGACTCTCTTGCAGCTACTAGGCATAGCCATATTACATATAGGAGAAGAAAAAAATAAAAGAAAGGAAAAGAAAAAAAAGGAGGAAGAAAGGAGGGACAGACATATAGCTTTCCGAAATCTTCCTTGAAAGGCAAGTAGCACGTGCCTTCCCTGCCCTTGGATGGGATGCCTGGAGATCCAGCAGCCATTCTGGACCAGAAGGCAAGCACCTCCAAGATGATGGCTCAGGGAACAGTCAGGAGCTTCCGTCTCTGAAGGATTCGTAGGGCAGGACGTCTTCCCATCCCATTTCTAGGCTTTCCCATGAGAGAGAAACCTGTGGCTATCATGTCCACCACTGCCATCTGGAGAGATGTCTGTTACTCACACTTGAACCTGATCTTGACATATGTAAGTAACGATGTTTGCAGGCGAGATGGCTGAGGATTTAAAGGTACTTTTTGGATTGATTTGGGGGGATTTTTTTGTATTTATATCTTGACATGCATCTCTCATTTATGCCATTAAAAAAAATTCAATTCCAAAGCAAATAAGAAAGACATAAAGAAGTCTGACAAAAACTCAGCTCTTATTTCAAGCCAGCTGGAGTTCTGAAGACTTTTTTTTTTCTTTTTTTTTTTTTGAGTCAGAGTCCCACTCTGTCACCCAGACTGGAGGGCAGTGGCACACTTCCAGCCACCGCAGCCTCGACCCGCTGGGCTCCAGCGATCCTGCCACCTCAGTCCTCCAAGTAGCAAGAACTACAGGCGCATGTTACCACGCCCGGCTAGTTTTTGATTTATTGTGGAGACGAGGTTTCGCCAAGTTGCCTGGGCGGGTCTTGAACTGAAGACTTTTTATGAGCGATCTCATTTAGTCCTTGCGATAGCCCTGTGGGGTGTATTATCCCCATTTTATAGAGGGGAAAGCTGAGGCTCAGAGAGGTCGAGTCACTCATCTACGGTCACTCAGCATGTGGGCAGCCGGTCCCAGAATCCACGATCTTGAGCACGCATCTGTCTTGCCTCAGCCCACCCTGGCCTCTCCTCTTCTGCTGTCCCAGACTCTTCCCTGGGGCTGCCCTGGAAGGCACCGGGAGTCTGGGCTGCCTTAGCTGAGGGCGCAGGCGTGGCGTCGACCGCACACACTTCCCTCTTCTCACATTCCACAAGGGCCTCTGAGCGGCCACCACACGCCCGGCACTGGGGAAGGGAGGCCCGGCCTCCCCTCGGGGGCACTCGGTCTCGTGGGGCAGACAGCCCTGGGCATCTGTGTGGCATCGCAGCTTCTGCAGAAGAGGGCCTGGGGGCTGCGGGGAGACGCCAGCCCAGGAAGCCAGGGGAGGCTTCCTGGAGGAGGCGCGGGAGCTGGGACCTAAGGCAGGAGTGGGAGCTGCCGGGGTGAGGTGGGGGAGGGAAGAGCTGCCAGGTGGGGGATGGAACGTGCAAAGGCCCTGGGGCAGGAGAAGCCTTCCCAGCGCCCCAGACACACCCCCCCATTCCAAACCCACACAGTCCTCCCCCCCACCCGAGAGGCAGACAGATCTTCCGTGCTTCTGGGCAGAAGTCGCTTGCCGGGAGCCCCGACCCGTCTGCAGAGAGAGGGGCCCAGGGGAGCGCCCCCAGTCCTCCACCCACGGGGCCTCCCACCAGCGCCAGGGGCCTCCGAGCGGGGCTGGGGTTCCGCCCTCCGAGCTCAGCTGCCTCGGCCCAGGCACGTGGGGGGGCACAAACACCCCTTTCTTCAGGGAAAACGCGGAGGCCCTGGAGGGGTGGGCAGGGCTGGCCAGGGCTCATAGCTCGGACAACAGCCCCCCCGGTGGGTGTGGTCAGTCCTGAGGTGAGGGCAACGCCAGCGGGGCACCCGCCAGCCCCGCCTCCCCATCCTGACTACATTTAAACACGCGTGCACACATGTTGTGCGCACATGTGTGTACATATGTGCACATGCCTTCACACTTGTGCACACCCATTTGCACACATGTTGGCACGCACATGCATGCACATGGTGCTTGTGTGTGTACACATGCAGACACACGTGCACACGTGTGCGTGCTGCACACATGTTCGCAAACATGCAGGCACATGTGTAGACACACATGCACACGCACGCAGTGCATATCCATGCACACACTCGCACACATGCATGCACACATATGCGCACACACGGAGCTACACGCGTGTATGTGGGCACATATACATACACACGTGCACGCCGCACACGTTCACACATGTTCACACATGTATACACACATGAAGGCACATGAATGCACACACATGAAGATGGTGGACACCTACACACACTCACAACATGCATGCACACACATGTACATGCGCACACGTGCATGCCTGCATGTGTGTGGGTGCACACATGCGCACACACGTGTGTATATGTGGACCCATATACACACGCACAAAATGCTCGGCCACATGCATGCACACATGAGGGCACACGTGTGCACACATGCACACTTGAAGGTGAACACATGCACACACCCTTATGCTGATGCCTCTGGGGATCCTGGCTGGTGCGAGCTGTGGGCAGCGGGTCTGCAGGGAGGGGTCCGAATCCCGGCCCTGCCGCCCGCCGTGTCCCCTCCAGCAAGCGCCCTCTCCCTCCGCGGGACTCTGTCCCCGCCGCAGCTCGGGCGCCGCACAGCGCTGCCTCCCGGGTGGCTCCCGAGCAAGGCTCCCGCGCACCCAGCTCTTGGGGCCGAGGCCCCGGTGCAAGGGACAGCTCGGGAGCAGGTCATCCTGCCCTGTGACCAGGCCCGGTGCCCACGGGGTCGATGTCCCCCGAGGCGGCCGGAGCCCTGCCTGCCCTGCGGCCCTGGACCGGCCGGAGGAGCCGGGCTGGGTGAGGGCGCAGCGCTGGGCCGGTGGACGCAGCTCGAGCCAGCTCCTGGCCCTCCCGCCGTGGGGCTGCCCATGCCCGGAGGCCGCTTCTGGACCCCCAGACCCGAAGCCCACCCGGATCCTCTGCCCACCTGGGGTCCTGGGCCGCCCAAGCAGGGGCCTCCGAGGCTGAGCCGGCTTTGGGAGGCCTTGGCATGACCTGAAGCCCCTTTGGGCCCAAGTGGCCCCTAACTCCACGGATTCTTGTTTTAAAATGTCGCTCACGTCTGTCACCCTCATCCTACCCCAGTTCAACTCTCACATCAACTGCGGCATCCTAATTGGGGCCATGCTGCCTGAACTTCCTGAAACACTGTGGGAGCTGCCCCTTCGCCCTCCCTCTCAGCCCTACCATGGATCCCTATTGCCCGCGGTCTAAATGCTGACTCCATATTCAAGGCAACTTCACGACAGGGGCCCTGCCCACCTCTGCTGCCTCGGAGGAAAGGGCCGGGGCATCTGCCAACCTGTCGGGTTTCCCTGCTACTCAGATATCCACCAGCCCCCAAGGGCAGGGGACAGAGTGAGAGAGTGAGGGGGCGAGACTTTCAGTCTGCTCCCAGCAGCAGTTTCAAAAGAGTTTGTTTTCTCTCAAAACAGAATCTATCGAGCGAGCGTCCGGCCGCCCAGTGGGTCTGGGGCCAGAGCCGAGGGGAGTGCCGTGGGCGCCGGGCATCTCCGTGACATCACGGCGGGCCAGTGGCCGCGGGGGCTTGGCCTGACCGCGGGTGACGGGCGGTGCAGACGCCTCCCAGGCAGGCCCGGGGGGCCCGGCCTGGTCCGCCCAGCCAGAGTTCCCAGAGCTCCCAGTGGCCGCCGTCCATCTCAGGGGCTGTCGCAAGGGCAAAGACGTCCGTGCCCACCCGGTCTCCGCCAGGGACCCTGGGGCGCTTCCGGCCAGTCCACCCACCTGTCCTCCCACACCGGCGTGGAGGTCCTAGGGCGGGGAGAGAGTGCGACGGCCTCTCAGCTGGAGGCTGTGCCAGCCTCCGACCTTGGGAATGGTTTCCCTCTTTCTAAAAAAAATTTTATAGCCAGGCTCGGTGACTCAGCCTGTAATCCCACGCTTTGGGAGGCCGAGGTGAGTGGATCAGCTGAGCCCGCAGGTTCGAGACTCCCTTGGGATACTTGGCGAGACCTCATCTCTACAATAAATCAAAAACTAGCCAGGCGTGGTAGCGCGTGCCTGTAGTTCCGGCTACTCGGAAGGCTGAGGCGGAAGGATCGCCAGAGCCCAGCAGGTCGAGGCTGCGGTGGCCGGGAGCGGCCACTGCCCTCCAGCCTGGGCGACAGAGTGAGACTCCGACTCAAAAAAAAAAGAAAGAAAAACGAACTCATGGGCCCTGACGGTCCGGGTCCCTCGGTTCCGCGGCCGGATGACGAAAGGATGCCGAGGGGCTCAGTGCTTCCAGGTGGGAGCTCCCCCCGGACTCTGATCCCGACGCAATCAACCTCGTAGTGGAATTCGGCGACCGATCCCAAGGGATCTCGCCACCAGCCCAGACAGCAAGCCGCAGGCCACCAGGGCCCCATGCACAGCTGGTTCTGGGCTCTCCAGACCCAGCCCGGGACCCAGCCCGGGACAAGTGGTCCATGCAGGACCCAGAGTCTGGGCCCGGGCGGGCCTTTGGGAGGCCCAAGGTGAGCAAAGAGTCCTGGATGGACAGGGTGCCGTGGGCTCCACCCACCTCGGGACCCCGGGCCCCCCATGTTCCTCCCAGTCTGGGTTCCTCCCGGCTTTCTTGGGATATAATCCAGGCCTGATGCGATTCACCCACCAGGGGTCTTGAACTCAGGCGATCCTCAGGCGATCCTCCCTCCTCGGCCTCCCAAAGTGCTGGGATGACAGGTGTGAGCCACCGCACCCGTCCATGGCCAGTTATGCATCCAACCCCAGAGTCCACGCTGGAACTTCTTCACTGCCCCAGAAGGAGCCCCTCCCGGCCGTTACCCCAAAGCCCCCGTTCCCCACCCGTCCCAGGCCTGGTACACACGCATCCACATTCTGTCTCCACGTTTCACCCAACGGAATCCCACAACACGTGGTCCCTTACGCCCGGCCTCTTTCGCTCGGCGTGATGTTCTCGGGGTTCACCCGTGGGGTCGAGTGTGTCCGAAGTCCATCCCGTGGGTGGACAGACCACGTTTTGTTTGTCTGTCCACCAGCTGGGGGCCTCAGGGCCGTTGGCATTCTCTGACTTGGGGCCGTGGGCACGCGCGTTTTGGGAGGACGTCTGCTCTCAACTTTCTTGGGGGAGACCAGGACCTGGAGCTGGGGGTGTCCTGCCCTGACCTTTCGGGTCCCCGTGTGTGCACCAAGACTGGGAAGGTGACAGGGCGGGCGTCAGAGAAGCCCGGGCTCCCGCCCCAGGGCCACCGTCTGCAAGCTGGTGGCCGTGGGCCTGTCCCTGGGGATATGACCCCCGTGGTACAGCGTGGCAGACACAGGTGTGTGTGTGTGTGAGTGTGTGTGTGTGTGTGTGTGTGTGTGTGTGTGTGTGTGTGACAATTGCCACTGCAGGGGGCTCTTTGGCGAGCAGCTGGCACTACGATTCCCCCCCATACCCCAGGTGGAGGGCAGGACGGAAAGGGACAAGGGGCCCTGCCCTCCCCTGCCCATCTCACCCCTGCCCACCTCACCCCTGCCCACCGGACCTGTGCCCCACCATATCCCGGCTGACCTCACCCCTGCCACCCCCGCGCCACCCTGGAGTTTGCTCCTGACCTCTCTGGGCCCAGCCTGGGCTGGGACACCCGCCCTCCACCCCACCTCAGCCCAGAGTCTCCCCCCGTGGCCTCGGGTCCCCTGGGGAGGGGTCACAGGGCCCTCACGCGCCCCCGCGTCCACGGCAGCGGCCAGGCCTGGCCCCGAGCAGCCCAGGACCCCCGAGGCGGAGGGGGTTCCGGAGGGAGAGGCTGAGCCCCTCCCATCGGCGACTCGCCCTGACGCAGGCTCCTGCTCCAACCCCGGGTCACCTCTCCTCGCCACGATTCCAAGTGACCTTAGCCCCGCTGCGTCGTTGGAAGGGACGTCGGCCTGTGTGGGTGGCAGTTGGTATGTGCACCCAGGGTCCTCGGCACCTGTCAAAGGGCCGCGTGGCCGCCGGGCGCCCCTGCCCTGACCCCAGGCCACCTTGGGCGCAAACTCACCTAGGCCTCTTAGTCCCCACAAGGTCCCCATGGGGCAGATGCTATCACAATCATACCCATGTCACAGTAGGGGAAATCAAGGCATGGAGGGGGGAGGAAACTTTGTCCAGGCCATATGTGGGGCAACTCAGAGTCTGCTTGCACTTAGGGACCCCGATGGGCTCTCACCACCCAGAACAACTCCGGGGACCCCAGCTCCCTGTACACTCCCACGTGGGACAGGGCTTCACGCCGCTACAGGGCCGGCTAAGAGATAGAACCCAGCGAGGGGCAGTGCCCGGTCCCAGCAGCAGCCAGGGCCAAGTCCAGGTAGTGGGCTTTCTCTGGTGTCCGAGGAGAGGCTGGGGGGATCAAGCAGGGGCGGGGGGATGCCCTGGACCCGGCGGGAGTGAGATTCCCACATCTGCAACCCGCAGGGTCCCTACAGCCTCAGACCCGGATCCAGCAGCCCTCGGCTCCATCTCGTCCTCACTGCATGACCCGGGACGCGTCTCTGAGAAGCGGTTCCCTTCTCTATTAAATGGCAAAATCCATCGCTGGAACGATTTATTGGTCAATATCAGGTATCTGTCATGAGCCGGCGTTGTGAGCTGACCGTTTGCTGAGCCCTGTGCTGGGTTTGAATACCAAGGTCTCCACTCAGCCTGAAATGTGAGTCCAGATCAGATGCCAGAGCTGACACTCATAATTGCTACCTCCTGCCGCGATGACAATTTAACAGCTGCCGTCCATTGGGCTCTGGCTCCGGAAGGCAGCAGGCTGTGATGTCCCGCTTGAGCCTCATGACAACCCTCTGAGTAAGGACCGTGATCCTAATCTCTGCTTCACAGAAGAGGAAGCTCCAGCTCAGAGAGGGTGAGTCACTTGCCCAAGGTCACACAGCTGGTTTGCAGCAGAGTTGGGCCTGTGAGACTCCAGGAGATACGCTTGTGACCGTTCTGCTCTCTGATGCCGCCTAAAATGCCCAGTCTGGCGCCCTAAACTGGAAACAGCCCAGCTGTCCATCAGTAGAGGAATAGATCGGCAACACACTGTGGTGTGTTTGTACAATGTGGTGTTACTCAGCGATGAAAAAAAGGAGCCATCTCTACCGTCAACAGCGTGGTATAATATCTGTTACAGATAGTATGTTTTGTTTTGTTTTGTTTTTGAGTTGGAGTCTCACTCCATCGTCCAGGCTGGAGGGCAGTGGCATGCTCACGGCCACCCCAGCATCGACGTGTTGGGCTCCAGCGATCCTTCCGCCTCAGCCTTCCAAGTAGCCAGAACTACAGGTATATGCCACCATGCCCAGCTCATTTTTTGGTTTATTGTAGAGACAAGGTTTCACCATGTTGCCCAGGCTGGTCTTGAACCCCTGGGATCAGGCAATCCTCTCACCTAAGCCTCCCAAAGTGCTGGGATGACAGGTGTGAGCCACCGCACCGAACCCCAGAAAGTATTTTTTTTGAGTTGGAGTTTCACTCTGTTGCCCAGGCTGGATTGCAATGGCATGCTCCCAGCCACCGCAGCCTCAACCTGCTGGTCCCCGACTATCCTTCCACCTCAGCCTTCCAAGTAGCCGAAACTACAGGTGCGTGCTATCACACCTGGCTCATTTTTTATTTATTGTAGAGATGAGGTTTTGCCAAGTTGCCCAGGCTGGTCTCCAACCTGCAGGCTCAGGCAATCCACTCGCCTCGGCCTCCCAAAGTGCTAGGATTTACAGGCTGAGCCACCAAGCCCGACCCAGATATTATGTTTTAGGGAAAGAAGCCAGGAGTTGAAAAACACATACTGCCAGCCTGGTCAAACTAGCGAGACCTCACCTCTACGAAAATAAAAATAAAGAGTCCCAGCTACTTGGGAGGCTGAGGTGGGAGGATCGTCTGAGCCCAGGAGGTCAAGGTTGCAGTGAGCCATGAGCGTGCCGCTGTACTCCAGTCTGGGCAACACAGTGAGACATCGCCTCAAAAACAAAACAAAACAAAAACACAAAAACTATGGTTCTGTTTAGAGGACATTGAGAAGTGGGCAAAACTGACCAATGGTTAAATAAGTCAAAATATCAATTACCTGCCTTGGCTGAGAATTCCAGAGGGATTAGAAACCCTCTACACACTGACCTAGGTGGTCTTGAGGGCTGATTTTGTGGGTCCCCTTGGCTGGGTCATGGGATGATTTCTGGGTGCGTCTGCAAGGGTGTTTCCAGGGAGACCAGCATTTGAACTGGCGGACTGAGAAGGACAGAGGCCCTCACCAGTATTCGTGCCGTATAAACAGAACCATACAACTTTTGTTTGTTTGTTTTATTATTATTATTATTATTTTGAGTTGGAGTCTCACTCTGTCGCCCAGACTGGAGTGCAGTGGCCGCTCCCGGCCACCGCAGCCTCGACCTGCTGGGCTCCGGCGATCCTTCTGCCTCAGCCTTCCGAGTAGCCGGAATTACAGGCATGCGCTACCACGCCCGGCTGATTTTTTGATTTATTGTAGAGATGAGGTCTCGCTGCCCAGGCGGGTCTCGAATCCGCGGGCTCATGCAATCCACTCACCTCAGCCTCCCAAAGGCGCGAGATGACAGGCTGAGCCACCGAGCCCGGCTTGTTTTATTTTTGAGGTGGGGTCTCACTGTGCCACCCAGGCTGGAGCGCAGTGGCATGCTCCTGGCTCACTGCAACCTTGGCCTTCTGGGCTCAGACGATCCTGCCACCTCAGCCTCCCAAGCAACTGGGACTCATTTTTTCCATTTTTTTTTTTTGACAGAGATGAGGTCTCGCTAGGTTGTTCAGGCTGGCAGTATGTATTGTTCGATGCCAGCCTTCTTTCCATAAAACATAATATCCCAATCCCCTGAGGACCCGAATAGAACAAAATGGCGGAGGAGGGTTGAGTGCATTCTGCCTGCCTCTTGAGTTGCACAGTGAGGTCCTACACTCGGTACTCCTGGCGCTCAGGCCTTTCGATCTGGGCCAAAATCTACACCATTGGCTCTCTGGTCTTCCAATGACACCGCTGGCTTTCCCGAGGCTCTAGCTGGCAGAAGGAAGCTGGTGGGACTTCTCAGCTTCCATAATCCTACGAGCCAGCATCTTGCAATAAATATAAATTTTCCTGTATTTCCCACTGGTTCTGCTTTGCTGGAGATAATAAGTCAAAACATCAGTTACCTGAGAGTGGACCCTGCCATGGCTCAGAATTCTGGAGGGTCTAGATACGCTCTACACGTTGATCAATGTGGTCGTGAGGGATGATTTTGTGGTTCACCTTGGCTGGGACATAGGATGCCCAGAGAGCTGGTTAAGCTTGATTTCTGAGTGTGTCTGTGAGGGTGTTTTCAGGAAGACCCATCACTGTGGTGGTCAGTGGATACAATGCATGTATGAGTTGATTTACTGCTAAACCAAAAACGTCAATGTTCTTCAGAGGATTTTAACAGAATGTAGCGTCTACAGAACGTAGCATTAAGATCGCCTGTGCTGCAATCCAAAATTATTTGGCATATGCAGAAACAGGAAAAGTTGGCCCCTTCTCAATGATAAAACAATTAACAGATGCAAACACCAAGATGACTCAGACACGGAAATGATTGGACAGGGGATTTTTTTTAAATAATTTTTTTTGAGTTGCAGTCTCACTCTGTCACCAAGACTGGAGTGCAGTGGCATGCTCCTGGCCACCACAGCCTCGACCTGTTGGGCTCTGGCGATCCTTCTGCCTCAGCCTTCCAAGTAGCCGGAACTACAGGCACACACTACTATGCCCAGCTAATTTTTGATTTATTGTAGAGGCAAGGTCTCGCCAAGTTGCCCGGGTGGGTCTCGAACCTGCGGGCTCAGGCAATCCACTTGCCTCAGCCTCCCAAAGTCCTAGGATGACAGGCTGAGCCACCGAGCCCAGCCATGGACAGAGGACTTTAAAGTCTCTACTTCAGTCTCCTCGATGAGATCAAGGAAAACACATTTGAGATGAATAAGCAGATAGGAAATCTTGGTATAGAAAGCGTTAAAAGAGGAGGCTGAAATTTTAGAAATAAAAACATCAAAAGTGTTTGCAAATCACCGGATGGACTCAGAGACGACAGAGGCAAAAGTCACTGACCTCACAGATCTGTCAAAAGGATCCAATTAGAAGAACTCGGAGGACAAAAGACCAAGAAAGAAAAGGAAGAGGAGTCTGTGAGATCATATCAAAAGATCTAACACATCATAACTGTAGTCTAGAGGGGGAGATGAGAGAGATGGGAACAGAAACATCTTTGAAGAAATAATGGCTCAAAAGCTTTCATATTGAGATAAAGACATAGATTTACAGATTCAAGAAGCTCAGAGAACCCCAGACAGGATAGATTTAAAAAAAAAAAAAACATGCATGGGCACATTGTGAGCACATTGATGAAAAACAAAGACAAATAAAGCATCACGATAGCAGCTAGAGAAAAAAGACACCTTGCCTAGCAGAGAGAAGTCATTTAGAGGACCTCAGACTTATTAAAAAGCACAGAACTGCCGGGCTCGGTGGCTCAGCCTGTCATCCCGCGCCTTTGGGAGGCTGAGGTGAGTGGATGGCCTGAGCCCGTTCGAGACCCGCCTGGGCAGCGAGACCTCATCTCTACAATAAATCAAAAAATCAGCCGGGTGTGGTAGAGCCTGCCTGTAATTCCGGCTACTTGGAAGGCTGAGGTGGAAGGATCGCCGGAGCCCAGCAGGTCCAGGCTGCGGTGGCCGGGAGCGGCCCCTGCACTCCAGTCTGGGCGACAGAGTGAGACCCCAACACAAAACAAAAACAAAAACAAAAAAACCACGGAACCAGGTGAGGTGGCTCATACCTCTAATCCCAGCGCTTTGGGAGGCTCCTATGTTGCCCAGGAGTTTGAGACCAGTCTGGGCAACATAGAGAGATCCCATCTATACAAAAATAAAAAAAATTAGCTGAGCGTGGTGGTGCGTGCTTGTAGTCCCTGCTGCTCAGAAGACTGAGAAGGGAGGATGGCTTGAGCCCAAGAGTTTGTGGCTACAATGAGCCAGGATGGTGGCACCGCACTCCAGCCTGGGCAACAGAGTGAGACCCCGAAAGGAAGGAAGGAAGGAAGAAGGGGCCCAGAAGAGAGTGGAACAATACATTTAAAGGGCTGACAGGGTTGGGGATGGTTGCTCTGTAAACTCAGAATTTGATTCCACTGAAAATATTTTTTCTCTTAAGTTCTTTAAAATGCAGATGAATGTTTAAAGCAAACATGTTAACATTGGTGGGGTTTTGTGAGTTGCTCAGGCTGGTCTTGAACTCACAGGCTCAGGCAATCCTCACCTCGACCTCCCAAAGTGGCAACTATGAAATAAAAAATGGGGGTTGGCAAAGGGCCCTATATGTTTGCAAGTTTTCTGTATTTTACATGAAGTGGCACAATCATTATTCCAATTAGACTGAGAAGGGTTAGGCATGTATATTATAAAACCACTATAACTCACAAAAGGAATCATAGCCCAAAAGCCAATGGAGGAATGAACATAGAATATTCAAAAAAATTCAGACAATTCAATAATTCATGCAGAGAGGGAAGAAGCAGCCAAAAAAAGAGAAGAGCTCAACATTAAAGGTTAATATTCTAAGTACTCCAATGAAAAGTGAGAGAGTGACAATGTGGATTTTAAAAGGCGAGACACATGGCTGGGCTTGGTGGCTCAGCCTGTCATCCGCGCCTTTGGGAGGCTGAGGTGAGTGGATTGCCTGAGCCCGCGGGTTCGAGACCCGCCTGGGCAGGCGAGACCTCATCTCTACAATAAATCAAAAATTAAGCCGGGCTCAGTGGCTCAGCCTATAATCCCGTGCCTTTGGGAGGCTGAGGTGAGTGGATGGCCTGAGCCCGCGGGTTCGAGACCCACCTGGGCAGGCGAGACCTCATCTCTACAATAAATCAAAAAATCAGCCGGGCGTGGTAGCACATGCCTGTAATTCCGGCTACTCAGAAGGCTGAGGTGGAAGGATCGCCGGAGCCCAGCAGGTCGAGGCTGCGGTGGCCGGGGGCAGCCACGTCACTCCAGTCTGGGCGACAGAGTGAGACTCCAACTCAAAAAATAAAAATAAAAAATAAAAATAAAAATAAAAAGGCAAGACACAATTATGCACCACCTGAAAGAGGTTTACTTTAAAGACACAGATAAGTTGAAAGTAAATAAATGTAAAAGAATACACCATGCAAAGGATAAACAAGGGAGGTCTGGGTGGTTGTGTGAATATTCATTAACACTGATATTAGTAATACATTTCAAGACAAAGTATTACCAGAGAGGAAGAGAGACACTTGGAGAAAACGGAGAACTAATCAGAAAGGCATACAAGTATAAATTGTTACATGTCTAGTAATAGAGCCTCAAAACACAAAAGATAAATTGATGGAGTAAAAGGAAGAGATATATGAGGGGGGAACCCAATAGAACCTGAAGTTTGTTTATAAAAATTGTGGACCAGCCGTGCTCGGTGGCTCAGCCTGTCATCGCGGCACTTTGGGAGGCCGAGGCGAGTGGATTGCCTGAGCCCACAGTTTCGAGACCTGCCCGGGCAACTTGGCGAGCCCTCATCTCTACAATCAATCAAAAATTAGCCAGGCGTGGTAGCGCGTGCCTGTAGTTCCAGTTACTTGAAGGCTGAGGCGGAAGGATCGCCGGAGCCCAGCAGGTCAAGGCTGGGGTGGCCATGAGCGTGCCACTGCACTCCAGCCTGGGCAAAGGAGTGAGACTTCAACTAAAAAAAAAAAGTTTGGGCCGGGCGCGGTGAGGACTTTTTTAATCCAGGGAAACAAAAACAAATGTTGTTCAGGGCATGATTAGGTGAATAGGAAGGGTAGGGTACAGGAGTCATGCTGTTACTGGTCAAAATCTGCTGAACGCTCAGCGTGGTGTGGGCAGGGTTGCTCGTAAATCACCCATCTTGAAATACACAGACTTGTGAAAAGAATCTCCAAAAAATTTCACTGAAGCCGAACGCAGCCTCTCCCGGCAACGCCGGCTGGTCCACGGATGCCCGTGGGTTCCTAGAACACTCACCTGTACTCCGAGCGGCACTCCAAAAGATAATTCTGGGTTTTGGGGGTCCCCCCCTCATACACAAATCTCATAATCATAAAGGGAAATGTCAATAGCCCTCTCTGAGTAATTAAAAGAACAAATATACAAAAAAACCAGTAAGGTCATAGAAGGTCCAAACAACACAACTGGTCACTTTGATGTGACTGCTGATTTCGAAGACACTGCGCCCCACACCCGCAGGCACCCTGCTGTTCCCAAGGGCACAAGGACATGCACCAGGTACACCAGATGCTGGACCAGAAAACAAGTCTCAGGACATTTAAAAGATCGTAAATCCCACAGTGAGTCCCCTGACAACGACTGAATCTAGTTAAAAATTAGTAGCCAGAAGACAACTAGGAAAACCCCCAAACCTCCATAAATGATTCACAAGTCTACACATGACTCATGAATTCAAGATGAAATCACGAAGGAAGCCAGGACATCCTGGGAAGGGAATGACAAAGTGTCAAAAATCCGTGGGATGCAGCCAAAGCAGAACTCGGAGGGAAACTTAGAATTTTAAAGACTTATACTAGAAAACAAGAACAATCTAAGATCAAGTACCTAAGGATCCACCCGGGGAAGCTATGAAGAGAAAAGCAAAGTCAAGTCAAGTTAAGAAGAAAGCAAGGCCGGGTGCAGTGATTCAAGGCCTGTCATTCCAGCACTTAGGGAGGCTGAGGTGAGAGGATTGCCTGAGTCCGTGGGTTCGAGACCAGCCTGGGCAACTTGATGAGACCTCGTCTCTACCATGGATCAAAAAATGAACCGGGCATGGTAGCGTGCACCTGTAGTTCTGGCTACTTGGAAGGCTGAGGCAGAAAGACTGTTGAAGCCCAAGAGGTAGACACTGAGTGGCCGTGAGTGTGCCACTGCACTCCAACCTGGCCAATGGATTGAGACTCCCACTCAAAAAAAAAGAAGGCTGGAAATAATACAATAAGAGCAGAAATCAATGGATCAGAAGACAGACAAAAGAGGAAAAAAACAAGCAAAAAACTGATCTTTTGAGATCAACAAAAATTGCTAAACTCTTAGCCAGACTCAGAGAAGACAGCCACCAATATCAGAGATTGATTGAAAGAGTATTATTACCACAGATTCGACAGAATTTTAAAGGATACCATGAACATCTTTATATAAAAAATTTGACAACTTAAATGGAACAATTTCTTAGAGAATTAAAAAAATACAAGATAACACAGAATATCTTGAAAGCTCTACATCTGTTTAAGAAACTTAATTCATTCTACTAAATTAAAAAAAAAACTTTCAGAAAAGAAAATCCTGAGCAAGACTGTTTTACTGGTTAACTTGGTCAAATATTCAAGGAAGAAATAAAGTAATCTTAATAAATTTTATCAGGAAATGAAGGAAGAAGATCATTGCCCAACTCATTTTATAAAGACAGCCTAACCCTAATACAAAAACCTGGCAAAGATGTTTAAAAACAGAAAATTGTAGATCAACCTTTCTCATGACTATAGACACAAAGATCCTCTAAAAGATTAGCAAGACACATCTCACAATGTAAGATAATAATAATAATAATATATTAAGACTAAGTAGGGTTTAAGCCAGGAACATAAGACTAGCTAAACATTTGAAAATAAATCAAGGCCAGGCTCAGTGGCTCAGCCTGTAATCCCAGTGCTTTGGGAGGCCGAAGTGAGTGGATTGCCTGAGCCCGTGGGTTCAAGACCCACCTGGGCAACTTGGCAAGATCTCATCTCTACAATAAATCAAAAATTAGCTGGGTGTGGTAGCGCGCACCTGTAGTTCTAGCTACTTGAAAGGCTGAGGCAGAAGGATCGCCGGAGCCCAGCGGGTCAAGGCTGTGGTGGCCAGGAGCGGCCACTGCACTCCAGTCTGGGCGACAGAGTGAGGCTCCAACTCAAAAAAAAAAAGAAAAGAAATCAATATAATGTACTATATTAACCAAATAAGGGAGATAAAACTTATGAATACTTAAAGAGATATAGAAAAGATATTTTATCAGATCTCATGCCCATTTATACTTTAAAAAACTTCAGCAAACCAAGAACAGTAAGGAAAATTCTCAAATGGATAAAGGCCATCTACAGCAAAGCCACAGCCAATATTATAATTCATATAAGGAGAATTTTTCCCCCTTAAAATCAAGGACAAGGTATATGTGCCCACCAGCTTTGACTATATTTAGTCAACAATGTCTTGGCAATCCTAGCCATTGCAATAAGGCAAGAAAAAATTAAGAGAGAGAGAAGAAAGAGGAGGAGGAGGAGGAGAGAACTATAAAAGTACTAAAAATTGAAAAGGAAGAAATAAAAGTGTTCCTATTTACATCTGTCATGAGCATTTACATAGAAAGTGCCAGGAAACCTACAAACAACCATTATAACCATTAAGTGATCTCAGCAGAGTCACCGGATGCAAAGTCACTATATCAAAATTAATAATGTTCTTATACAATAGCAGCAAACAGTCAAAGAATTCTTAAAAATTAAAACTTCATCTACAGTAGCCCCAACCACTCTTCCCATGAAATACTCAGAAATAGTCTAATCAAAGAACCAAGACTCTATCCCGAAAACCTGCAAAACATTGCTGAGAGAAATTTAAGATCTGCATAAATGAAGAGATGTATCATAGTCATAAATTGGAAGATTCAATGTGAAGACGGCAGTTGCTCACAAATGTATCTGTAGGTTCAACACAATTCTGATAAAAATTGATGAGCTGATTCTACAATTTAGATAGAAATACAAAGGACCTAACATGATGACCAATGTTTTTAGAAAAGAAGAACAAAGTTGGAAGGCTTCTGTGACTTCGAGACACACAGAAACCAAGGCAGCTTAGCCTTGGTGTAAGGACAGACTCTTAGATCAAGGAAACAGAATGGAGAACCCAGAAACTGACCCCCACACATATGGCCGATTGATTCTTGACCGTGGCAATTCAGTAGAGAGAGAGAAAAAAAAAGAAGTCTCTTCCAAAAATGGTTTGGACCCATTGACTTTCCAAATGGGGTGGGAGGGAGAACTAAAAGACTATAAGACTTCCAGAGAAGAAAATATTTGGGACCTTGGGGAAGGCCAAGATTTCCTAGATGGAATACAGAAAGCACACGTGAGAACTGGAAAGAGGTGCAACATCCATCTTCATCAAGATTTAAAACGTTTGCTGTTAGCAAGACACCAGTAAGGAAATGAAAGCCCAGCGTATCACTGGAAGATAATATTCATAGCACACATATCAGACAAAGGCCTCGTCTTTGGAATATGCCAATAACCCTTACAACTCAATAAAGTGGAGAGAGACCAGCAAAAATGGGCAGAAGATCTGCCTAAATACTTCGCTCAAGAAGACCTACAAATGGCCGAATGAAAAAAAACCTCCCGCACTATTAGCCATGGTAGAAGTGTGGCTTGAAACAACAGAGAGACACCAGGTTGCACCCGTCTGGATGACTATGCATCAGACTGCACATACCATGTGTGGACACGAAGACGGCTCACTTGTGTGTGGTGGGAGCTCACGATGTGTACCATGACTTTGGACAAGCATGGCGGTTCCTTAGGAAGTGAAGCATGCCCCTGTCTTACGACCCAACTATTATTCCACTGGGACCTTCCTCTCTGGGAAATTAGGCTGCTTGGCAGGAGGGATCACGGGGGGGACCCATCCCACGTCCAAGTAGCAACTGGGTCCCTCGGCGCCGACCCAGGGAAGGGAGAGTCCTCGCCACGTCCTGAAATCACAGGGATTCTCCAAGTTTGCAAGTCAACCAATCAATGAATGAAGGGCAGCAGAGAGAAATGTGCAGGTTATCGGGGATGGGAGGGGGGTTAGGATTCATCTCCAAGAAAGAAATATGTCCTCTGATTATATGCAAGTGTGGTGTGTCAGAAGGGGCTGGCTGGGAGGCCATGGGTTCCCGTCTCTGCACTGGCAGTAGAGTCCAGAACGAGACCGGCTTCTTCAAAGGACCTGCCGGAGGGCCTTCCAGTCCCCCGGGGGCTGTAGGCTCAGGCCCCCTCAAGGACCAGGGCACAAGGCCTTGGCTGGTCGGCAGATGATGGTGGGAGGCTGGGGCCTGGGACTGGCCCCTGTCCAGAGGATGCAGGTGGTGGTCCACGCTAACCGGGTCCCTTTCTGTCACGTTCCCGGCCCCTCCTGCCCAGGACATAGCCCCTGGCCCCATGGTATCCAGCATAGCACTTGGGAATGTCAGGGCAGACCGTCCTCCCCTCTGCTACCTTCTGTGTTCCCCTGTCACGCCCCCAGGAAGAGACTCCCTGCCCGGGTGGGACCCCCTTGGCTGCTCCTGTCCCCCCCCCC
>NW_007241765.1:218742-226513 GCF_000164805.1 Carlito syrichta | reverse complement strand
GATTTATTGTAGAGATGAGGTCTCACCAAGTTGCCCAGGCGGGTCTCGAACCCCTGGGCTCAGGCAATTCTCTCGCATCTGCCTCCCAAAATGCTGGGATGACAGACTTGAGCCACCACACCCGGCCATCTCACATTTTTTGGAGGCTGGAATTCCAAGATCAAGGTGTGGGCAGGGTTGGCTCCCTCTGAGACCTCTCTCCTGGGCTTGCCCCGGTGTCTGGTCACATCGTACATTCTCTATGCATCTGTCTGTGTGTCCCCTGGTTATAAGGTCACCAGTCAGAGTGCATTAGGGTCCACCCAAATAACTTCACCTTGACCTAATTACCTCTGTAAAAATCCTGTCCTTGGCCCAGTGACGTGGCTCACATCTGTCATTCCGGCACTCTGGGAGGCCGAAGCAGGAAGATCGCTTGAGCCCACGAGTTTGAGACCAGCCTGAGCAACAAGGCAAGATCCTGACTCTACAAAATTAATTTAAAAAATAAACAATTCAGCCGGGCTCGGTGGCTCAGCCTGTCATCCCGTGCCCTTGGGAGACTGAGGTGAGTGGATTGCCTGAGCCCGCAGGTTCGAGACCCGCCTGGGCAGTGAGACCTCATCTCTACAATAAATCAAAAAAATCAGCCGGGCGTGGTAGTGCAAGCCTGTAATTCCGGCTACTGGGAAGGCTGAGGCGGAAGGATCGCTGGAGCCCGGCAGGTCGAGGCTACGGTGGCCGGGAGCGGCCACTGCACTCCAGTCTGGGCGACAGAATGAGACTCCAACTCAAAAAATAAAAATAAAAAAATAAAAAATAAAAAAAGCAATTCATAAAAATAAGACCTATCCTTCAATGAGGCCACATTCCGAGGTCCTGTGGGGCTAGGACTCCAACATGTGAATGTGGGGGGACACAGCTCAGTCTACAACAGGGCTGACTGCAGGGTCATTTTCCCAGAGAGTCTCTGGGTCAAGACCCCCTGGGGACCATTTCCCATGTGGCTGTGCAAACCAGAGGCCTCACAGAGCACAGTGGCC
The DNA here is from genome assembly GCF_000164805.1 of Carlito syrichta. Classification (NCBI taxonomy): domain Eukaryota; kingdom Metazoa; phylum Chordata; class Mammalia; order Primates; family Tarsiidae; genus Carlito; species Carlito syrichta. The sequence goes on along the minus strand of NW_007241765.1, from coordinate 225,491 downwards.
TCACCCAGCGGAGGAGGAAAAGCCCAGTGTTCAGGGCAGGGAAGCTTCCAGAGGTTGTGGGGTAGGGAACCAGAGAGGATCATCTGTGGGGGGCAAGAACAGAAGCACCTTCGGGGTCCCCTACGAGTCCTCGACTGAGCCCTGGGGAGGATAAGGCCACGGGAGGGTTCCTAGCGTGGGTGCCTCTGTCAGGAAGGAAACGTGACCCAGGGTCTGAGCAGGGTGTGAGGGTCATGGAGGGCCGCAGTCAGCCAGGGTCCACAGGTCGCTTAAACACCCCAACATTAGCCAGGTGCCAGAAAGCACGCCTTGACCGACCGGGACGTAGTCTAAAGCAAAAGCCTCCTAAGACGCACCCTGATCAAACTGATGTCAGCCCCTGATAAGACCTGCTGTGGGACCCACTGATAGGGTCTGGACATGTGACCCCTCCAAATCTCATGTTGAAGTGTGGCCTCCCCAATGTTGGTGGTGGGGCCTGGTGGAAGGAACTTGGGGCTGGGGTCGGAGCCCTCACCCAGGACTCGGTTCTGTCCTCTTGGGAATGAGCGAGTTCTCACTCTATCCCTTCACACGCGGGTTCTTCAAAAAAGCAAGAGGCCTCCTTATCTTGCTCCCGCCCTCACCACGTGACACGCCCGCTCCCCTTACCCTCCACCTTGAGGAAAAGCTTCCTGAGGTGTCACCAGAAGCCCAGCAGATGCCGACACGCCCACCAAGTCAGAAAGGCCTTGGGAACAGCTCGGGCTCCCCACAAACCCACCAACAAAATATTAAGCCAACTGTCTACAGGTTCAAAGTAAAAACCAACGCCCTTCAGAGGAAGACAAGAGAAATGAGAGTCTACAATGTCTCATCCATAAAGTACCATTTATGACAACGACAAAAATAGAGAGTAGACATGGAAAGAAGAAACAGGAAAATGTGACCCAGAGTCAAAAAGAAAATAGCCAACAAACCCACCAACAAAATATAAAGCCAACTGTCTACAGGTTCAAGGTAAAAACCAACACCCTTCAGAGGAAGACAAGAAAATGTCTCATCCATAAGGTACCGTTTATGACAACAACAAAAAATGAGAGTAGACATGGAAAAAAGAAACAGGAAAATGTGACCCAGAGTCAAAAAGAAAACAGCCAATAAAGACTAACCCCAAGAACTCATAGGCCAGTGAGCTCACAAGGACACAAAACCATCAACCACAAAATTTTAAAAATTAGTACATGGACTTGATTAAAATTAAAATCTAGCCAGAAGCAGCGGCTCATACCTGTTACCCCAGCACTTTGGGAGGTCAAGGCTGGAGGATCGCCTGAGCCCAGGAGTTCAAAACCAACCTGAGCAACCTGGTGAGATCCCAGCTCTACAAAAAAAAGAAAAAACTGAGTTGGGCCTGCTGGCATTCTGGTTGTTCCAGCTATAGGAGGCTGAGGCAGAAGGATCACCTGAGCCCAGGAGGTAGAGGCTGCTGTGAGTTATGATATCATACCACTGCATTCCAGCCTGGGCAGCAGAGAAAGACCCTGTCTCAAAACAAACAAAAAAAAAAAAAAAAACAACCAACAACAAAACAAAAGCTTCTGCACTTCAAAACACATGGTAAATCACAGACTCAGAGAGACAATGTCTACAATGCACATCTCTGACTGAGGATTTTTATAAAGAATATCATAAGAGCTCTCATCATGCAATCATAAGATAAACCGCCCAATAAAATATGGGCAGAGGGTATAGATGAACATACATGCCACAAAATAATATGCCTGGCTGGGCACTAAACACAAGAAGTGCTGCGCAGGGATCTTATTCGACACGGGAATGCAGACGAAAGCCACAGTGACTGCACACCCTCCAAGCGGGCTGCGTTACACATGGCCACGCCAAGTCCTGGCAAGGACACAGAGCCTAGGAGTGCTGGGACATTGACGGTGGGCACGGCAGACTGTCCACCCACTCCAACATAACTCGGCAGTTCCCTAGAAAGCTGAATGCAAGGGGGGCACCCAAAAAAACCTGGAATTATTTTTGGGAGGGCTGGCCTCTTGAAGCTCAGGCTTCCCCCGCTAGGTGAGTGTCCTAGAAACCCATCAGCACCCATGGACCAGCTAGCATTGCAAGGGGGGGGTCCCAAAAAACTCAGAATCACCTTCTGGAGGGCACCACTTTGTAGTCCAGGCTTCTCCCCGGGTGAGTGTTCCAGGAACCCATCGGCATCCATGGACCAGCCGGTGTTGCCAAAAGAAGCCGCGCTCGGCTTCAGTGAATTTTTTTGGAGATTCTTTCAACGCGCTTGCCCATTTCATAATGGGTAATTGACACAAGCACCTGCCCACACCACGCTGAGTGTTCAGCAGTTTTTGACCAAAACAGCCTGACCCCGTGACCCACCCTCCCTATTCACCCCATCTTGCCCTGAGTGGCTTTTTTTTTTCTTTCCCAGGATGAAAAAAAGTCCTCCAAGGGAAACATTTTGCCGATGTGGAAGAGGTGAAACAGAAAACGGCAGAAGCGCTCAAAGGCATCAATGCAGACAAGTTCAAAGACTGTTTTCAGCCGCGGGAAAAGCGTCTCCATGGGTGTCTTGCATCCAACACAGAGGACTTTGAGGGTGACCGAAGTTCAAACATGGAAGAAAAAACACACGATTTTTTTTGGAAGTTGGAGTCTCACTCCGTTGCCCAGGCTGGAGTGCCGTGGCATGCTCACGGCCACCCCAGCGTCCAAGCTGCTGGGCTCCGGCAATCCTTCCACCTCAGCCTTCCAAGTAGCTGGAGCTACAGGCATACGCCACCACGCCCAACTAATTTTTGTTTTCTATTTATTGTAGAGACGAGGTCTCGCCAAGTTCCCTGGGCTCGTCTCAAACCCATGGGCTCAGGCAATCCCCTCACCTTGGCCTCCCAAAGTGCTGGGATGACAGGCTTGAACCACCACGCCCAGCCCACACACAAGTTTTAATACATAAATTCCGTGTTTTGGGGTCCCCCGCGTATCCCTCTACCATGCAGCCCACACCTAGGTATTTTCTCAAGCGAAGAAGCATCAGCCACAGAAAGACCCATTCACACGTGTTTGCAGCTGCAGGATCTGGAAACGCACCCACTGTTCATTCACACGTGAACGCATAAACAATCTCGGATATAGTCACAATAAGAAAAGCACGGTCTGGAGAGCCACAGACCCTTGGGAACACTCCCTCGTGTTCCACTGAGCCAGAGGAGGGCACAGAGCCCATGCCATGGGATACCTTGGGTATGGCATCTCACGACAGGCAGACCACCCTGTAGCTCAGTAAGCCGATTGGCTATTATCAGTAGATTGGAGGAGGCTGATCAATTGCAAAGAGGCATGAAGGAATTTTCTGGAAGTTGTTTTTTGGTTGTTATTTTTTTTTGAGTCAGTCTCCCTCTGCTGCCCAGGCTGGAGTGCAGTGGCGTGATCGTGGCCACTGCAGTTGACCTCCTGGGCTCAAGTGATCCCTCCGCCTCAGCCTCCCAAGTAGCTGGAACCACAGGTGCGCACCACCATACCTGGCTAATTTTTTTATTTATTGCAGAGATGAGGTCTAACCTAGTTGCTCAGGCTGGTCTCGAACCCCTGGACTCAGGTAATTCTCTCGTCTCCGCTTCCCAAGGTGCTGGGATTACAGGTGTGAGCCACCGCACCCGGCCAGTGACTGGATTTTATTGTATGTAAATGATACCTCTACAGAGCAGATTTTTAAAAAGGGGTCCATCATCCGTGTCCCATGGAAACAGGCTGCTCCCAGCCTTTGGAATAAAAGATGAGGTCTCTTCAGTGACCCTGTGCATCTCAACAAGCAAGCAGCCATGCTTTGAATGAAAGCCATATGTCACTTAAAAGATGTGCAGTGTCCTGAATGTAAATCATACCTCTGTGTAATTGATTTTTTTAAAGCCCTGGGCACGGGGCTTGATATCTCATCTTCCCTCTCTGCCCCGGACCAGATAGGGCAACATATGGATGGGTTTGTGTGCCCAAATTCAAAGCATCTTTGGCGGGTGTGGCCGGGGCTGGGTGCCTAGATGCAGGTGGGCGGGGCCACCATCCACCCAGTGGGGCAGGTTGCCACGGTAACAAATCGCCCCCCCCCCTCCGTGGCTTAAGCACGGAAGGTTTCCATCTCCCCAGAGTTGTCTCTCCGGGTTCCAAGCTGAGTGGAACACGCTCTCCCCGTGGCAACACGGGACGGTCCGCTCAGACCCTCGAGTCCCGTGGACCAAAGCAAGTGGACGGCACAGCCCAGCAGCACCAGGGCCGGGAGGGGGCAGCTGCCAGGCCACAGGGTGTACAGCAGCGTTGTTGGGATAACCCCAAATGAAAATGACTTAAGTGTCCATCGATAGGTGAGCAGATAAGAACCGACGGTGGCCCGTCCATCCTGGGTACCTCTGTAGTAAAAAGGAGCACGCTTACTCACTCAACCAACACAGATGGATCTCAAAACAATAGCAAAGGAATCCAAGCAAAATAAGAAAAAGCCATGTGAGCCTAATGTGTATAAAATTCTAGAAAACTCAACAACCTTGTGTGAGGACAACCTGGCGGGGGGATCATGGGAGGTCTGGGGGTTGGGGACACATTGACTATCTCGACCGTAGCGGCATTTTCTTTTCTCTCTTTTTTTTTGAAAGCGGGATTAATTGAGAGGCCTGAAAAGCCCCCATAGTGCGAGGTACGGGTAAAAGACGATGTCGAAATGCGCCAAATTATACACCTTAAACACGTGTGGTCTAGTGGGTGTCACGTATGCTCCAGCAAAGCCTGTCCACAATCGAAAGGAAACGGAAGTGCCTCCTTTTCAGGTGTGAAGATGAGAGGGACAAGGACGTAGAGGGTCTTGGTGGAGTTTGAATCGCTGTTCAGACCAGGAGAGCCCCCATCGGGAGCCCAGACGGGAAGCCGGTGGGTCTCTGGAAGTTGGACACAAGCCTCAGTCTCCACCATGGGGTGTGGGAGTTCTAGTTCTCAGTCTTCAAGCAGCAGGGACCAGCGGAGAGGGAGGGAGGAGACGGACCAGCTTACATCTGTTGTGAGCCAGGATGGTACCCTCTGCTCAAGCCTGTCGGGTCAGGCGTTGGTCAGGCAATGCCTCAGATGACGCCCTGATGCTCAGAGGAGCCACGGCCCTGTGACCACGAGACACGCTCAGAGAAGCCGTGAGACCTGTGGCCACAGAGTGTGTTCAGAGGAGCCATGGGCCTTTGGTCACGGGACACACTCAGAGGAGCCATGGGACCTGTGGCCATAGGACTCACTAGAGGAGCCACGGACCCTGTGGCCATGGGACATGTTCAGAGGAGCCACGAGCTCTAAGGTCACAGGACACACTCAGAGGAACTATAGGCCCTGTGGCCATGGGACACTCTCAGAGAGGCCACGGGCCCTGTGGCCACAGGACATGCTCAGAGGAACTATAGGCCCTGTGGCCACAGGACACACTCAGAGGAGCCGTGGGTCCTATGGCCATGGGATACTTGCAGAGAAACCATGGGCCCGGTGGCCCCGGGACACACTCAGAGGACCACGAGCTCTGTGGCCACGAGACATGCTCAGAGAAGCCACAGGCCCTATGGCCACGGGACATACTCCAGAGAGCCATGGGTCCTTAGCCACAGGACACACTCAGAGGAGCCGCAGGCCCTGTGGCCATGGGACATGCTCAGAGGAGCTGTGGGCCCTGTGGCCACGGGACACGATGAGACACACCCAAACGAGCCCTGTCCCTGATGGTTTTCCTAAAGCAGTCCACACGGTCCCCAGGTGCAGGGTGGAGTGGCCCGTTGGGCGGGCCCGGAGTTCAGTCCCAGCCTCGCCACTCAGAGCCAGGTGACTCTGACCAAGTTGCTCCTGTCGCTGTGGCTCAGTCTCCTCCTCTGGGCAGGGTGGGGGCTGGGGAGAGGCGAGACCCTGGGCCCTCCAGGACCACACGGCGGCTCTGTCAACCCCTCGGCAGCCTGGCCAGGTGGACGGACGCAGAGCCTCCCCATGGGAACGGGCACACCCTCGCCCGGGTTCCTGGATTCGAGAGACCTGGGGCCAGTCCATGCTGCCAAGACTTTGCTAGCCGGGGGCCAAGCCTGCCGGGCACGGAGCCCGCTGCTTCTCAGAAACCCGCATGGGCGGTACTGCGGGACCCGCTGTCCCCGAGGCAGGCACAGAGTGTACCAGCAGGGACATGGGGCTCGGGAGACAGTCCCGGGAGCTGGCGGCAGGGGACTCACCGCCCTGGTTTCTCAAACGGTGGAGGCTTCCCAGGACCAGATGCTCGCTGTGATATCCCAAACCAGGAGGGTCCCAGGCATGCCGGCACAGTCGGTCACCCCAACAGAGCCACCCCCCAATGGGCCGCTGGCTCCCTCTTCTCTCCCCACCCCCTCCCGCCACCGCCAGGAAGAACCTGGACTGAGGAGTAAGGAAGAAACCATTCCTAAGAGGAGGCCTCGCCCTGGCTTCTGTCTCCCACCTCAAAAATGATTTCTTTCCCGAGGAACAAAACCCGGTGTTGTCACGGATGTGAGGGTCCCCGAACAGACAGCATCAAACACCTTTTTTTCCTGAGACAAGGTGGCACTCTGTTCCCCAGCTGAAGTGCAGCGGCATGATCACAGCTCACCACGGCCTCGACCTCCTGGGTTTAAGTAATCCTCTGGCCTCAGCCTCCCAAGTAGCTGGGACTGTGGATGTGTGCTACCACACCTGTTTAATTTTTTTTTTTTTTGAGTTGG